>NW_026622875.1:6983809-7287500 GCF_023065955.2 Ursus arctos
TATGACAGTGTGAAATAATACTTCAGCCTCAGACTGAATGAATTATTTCTAAATAAAGACTTTAAGCAAAACACAGAAAAGATGAAAAAATATTCTGTTTTAAGATAATCATAGCTTTCCAGGCATCAATTTCTTTATAATAAATTAATCGGCAATCATTCTTGCATGTTATTAAAGCACTTCTCCTAAAGACACTATTAGCTTAAGTGGAATAATTTTAAGAACAGCAATTTAATACGCTTGGATTTCTTTGAAAAATTTTCTAATTCAAATCATAGCTCAGACTTACCTTTGACTAATTAGTCCTAATCAGTGAATTTTATTCTACAAAGAGAAATAACTAAACGTGGCAGACTCCTAAGCTTCCTCAGCTAAGCCCCAAAGAACCCTGCACAGACGTCTAACGCAGCAGACTAACGATTCGGGACTGTAGAAACAGCTCTATTTCTTGTAACGTCTTGGGTTATCACAACAGCAGAGCTTCCCTGGCTCTAAATAAATGCAATCAATGCAGAAGGCGACACCCAGAAAGACAGACGTGAGCATATTTTCAGTACACAGTACCTAGTGTTTACCGTCAGTCAGTGGTACAGAAGAGCTAGACCGTGAAAGGGTCATATTTTAAAGGGAAGAAAGGGCCAGGTATACACTGCCCACCACTTAGCTGCTGAGGATGTTCAGCCCAGTTCTCAGTTTCGTATTCTCTCATCCTGCTCCCTTCCTTTCAACTCCCTCTCTCTCCATAAATTCACCTCTGGACTCACTTCCAAAGAATCTTGTCCTTATTCATGCCTTCTTCTAACCCGCTGTGACAACACTCTGGAATGAATTCACCCTGCCGTATTCAACAGTCACAGGGCCCCCACTCCCAAAAGCTATGTTTCCTCAAGCAGATCCATGTGCTCTATGGCTTTTTAAGACCACAGGTAAAAATACCAACATCATCATAGAACTTTTAAGCCTGAAGTGGTGACAAGAGGTGGTAATATTTTTATTCCTAGCCCACTAGGAATACCGTTGATAACACCAGGACAGGTGTTGAAGAGGCCATATGAGGTGGTGTTCAAGGGCTAGGACTCTGGGCTGGGTTTGACTCTCAGCTCCACCACTATCGTGTAATCTTGAGCCATTCAATTAACTACTCTGAGTCCTAATTTTCTCAACTGTAAGGTCACTGTGAACGTAAGATATGATAATTCGTGTACTCAGCATAATACACAGCACATTAGTGATCAATCAATGTTATTATGAGCACTCCAAGAAGCTAGGGAATGGTGGCATGGCACAGTACCAGGTCAAAGGTAATATGAAGGAAAGACTGATGAGCATTCACTGCCCAAGTATGCACGTGCAAGTGTTTTCAAATACACTCATATATTTAATTTTATATGCTCTCATATAATGTTATGGAATTACAGTCTCCAAGCAGCCTGGGGGAAGTTCCTAGGACTTGCGCATTTCCACATAGCAAGTACGGAGCAGAGCTGGGATTTAATCTCCAAGCGCATCACATAATGGGGCAGAGATCAAAGAAGGGGTGCTGTCAAGTTAAATGAGCTACCTTTACTTCTAGGTCTCTATCTCTCTTATGAGAGTGGCTACAAGTTTGGGATTTTGGAGGAGACCAAGCACAGTGCTCTAAAACCTGGCCACAGAAAACGATGGCAATGGTCACATGTGTAAGGGGAAACGTGCCCAAACAGAACATTCAATTCTAGATTCAGTTTTAGTTACATCACTGATTAACTATCAGGGACGACGTTTAAACTGTGACCCAACACAGTTCCAGTTTTCATTTTTTTAATGAAAAAATGAGAATCTGAACTATTTTTCTTCCAATTTTGATAATAGAGAACGGCTCATTAAGTCTAAGCTATTCTGATACGGGGCTCATTTATCGACATTTTCACCCCAAAACTCTCAGATGGCATTCAATAAGGTTTATGCATGAAAAGCTGATTTTCTTACTGAACTAAGAAAAGTTCCTTTCAGCCTATACACTTCTTCCTATTACGCGTGACTCAATAACGGATGAAGAAACAGCAAAGTAATTCATCTTTCATGCTAGCACCCTGATTTGTACATGTTTACCTGGCAAAAAAAAAAAAAAAAAATCTCAATTACTATCTAGTGCTTTTCCTTTGCACACCCACCAGGCAGTTAATCATAATTAATGTCTGTACACTTAAATAATTAAAAGTAAATGGCGCATATTTATCTGTTTACTTAATATTCATAGATATACAGACTGTTTCATGGGTGCATATGTGTAAATTACGGGCATATACATCTACATTTAATTATATTTCCTACAGGAGCAATGAAAACGATGATGAGGCTCTTTGCTAACTGACAACCATACAGATTATCGGGCTTTGTGTAAACTCTATCTCCAGGAGAGCTACTGATTTCCAGTCAAGAACCAGCATAGAACAATCGGTGATTTCTAATGTAGCTGTACTTGTAGAAAGTATCACAATATGTATATATCAAATAATCACGTGTACACCTAAAATATCTCACAATTTTGTCAATTCCACTGCAATAAAGCTTTAAAAGAAGTACAAAAGTGATTACAACTAGTTTGTCTAGTTTAAGATTTACTGAAGTGGTAAACACCCTAGATGGCAAAAGAGGCAGGTGTTTTAATGTGAATCATGCCTAAGAAAATCTTATTTTCTTTGTGACTTAATTTCCCTTTTTCCTATTAACACAGTCTTCGGATTATGACAAGATTTCCAGATCACAGATTTCAACTGCATTTTTAACAGAGAGGTGGCATAGAGAAAACGAAGGGTTTTCTCTCCCTTTCACAACTGAGAAACTAAAACACAAATTACTAACAGTTGCCATTAGTTTAAGTAATATAAGGACTTAGCAACCTGGTCAAGAAATGAGCAACCTTTTCCAACCACTGCCCCACACCTGATCAGACATGCAAACAGAAAAACAACACGAAGTCCAAAATTCATTAAGAATCAATCGATAAAATCGTGATTTACAGAATGCTTAAAAAGTATTATGATTTATCTAATTTTTACTGTCCATTTTGACCCCCTCTTTGATAAAAATGTTCCTGAAATGTTTTGTAAATCCTAACATAATTCTCCTGTGTAAAGATACTTATGGACATTATTAATAATGAATATGGAAGAGATGACAAAGGGAATACATTTTCTGCGTTCAGGATACAAGTTTCGAGTTCCTTCGTTGAATAAGCCTGATGTCAAATTGCTGTTTATTTGCTTTTCTCTTTTAAAAACAATGAATCAAATATACTTGCAATTGTTTAGGTTTCTGGTTCATTAGGGTTTTAATACACTGGTTATTCTGTGTGGAAAAGGTTGAAAATTCCACCAGTTTAGCAAGAGGTCTGCGCTGTAAATAAAGTTTATTGAGCTCCTTCAAAATATGGTGTCATTCTCAAAATGCCTAAAAGCCTACAATGTCACACGTTACAAAAATTCCTTACAAATTTATGGATTTCCTGACATCTGATTAAGTCACTAAAAACAGCACATGACTGTAATGTTTCTTTAAATATTTCTTAGTACTCCAAGCACATCTATCTTCTTTATTAAAAACACAATAGCCATGGAGCACCTGGGTGGCTCAGTCGTTGAGCCTGCCTTCGGCTCAGGTCATGATCCCAGCGTTCAGGGATCGAGCCCTGCATCGGGTTCCCTGCTCAGCGGGAAGCCCGCTTCTCCCTCTCACACTCTCCCTGCTTGTGTTCCCTCTCTCGCTGCCCTCTCTGTCAAATAAATACATAAAACCTTTAAAAAACAAAACAAAACACACAAAGCCAAAATATGGAAAGAGCCCAGATGTCCTTAGACAGACGAATGGATAAAGATGTGGCATGCATACACACACACATATCACACACACAATGGAATATGAGTCAGCCATCAAAAAGAATGAAATCTTGAGGTTATTACGGTAAGTGAAAGTCAGAGAAAGTCAAATATCATGATTTCACTCATGTGGATTTTAAGAAACAAAACAGATGAACACAGGAGCAGGGGGGGGAATAAAATAAGGTGAAATCAGAGAGGGAGGTAAACCATAAGAGACTTAATTAAGGTAACAAACTTGAGGGCTGCTGAAGGGGTGGTGGGTAGGGGATGGGGTAACTGTGATGGGCATTAAGGAGGGCACATAATGGAGTGAGCACTGGGTGTTATATGCAACTGATGACTCACTAAACTATCTCTGAAGCTAATAATATACCATATGCTAGTTGATTTTTTTAAAGTGGCAAAAAAACAGAACTTACAGATCATCTATAAATTTAAGCATATGAAAAATACTAGATAATTTAGGAGAACAAGGTAGGCTTTTAATTTCATTAGAAAGAGAACACAGTAATCTACCCTCACTTCAATTCTATAAATATTTGCCCAGAACCTGCCATGTTTCTTGGTGGGCTGCCTAGTACTCTAAGAGGACAAGACTAAAACACAGCATTGCGTTCTGAGTCTCTGATGCTCTATCAGGGAAAACAGACACAGGGTTGCAGAAAGTGCCAGAACACACAATACCTTGTTTAAGAGCACCTTCTCCTGCGCGGATGAAAGAGATTTCATTGGAATCAACCATGTGGTGCGCCCCATCCTGCAGGACAAACCGGAGCCCGGACAGCTTGTGGCCAGAGAGAGGGCCTTTCTCGCAGGCATCCAAAAACCCCTGTTAACGAATGAGCACAACCTCCGGAGTCAGTGGGTTTCTCCTGCACGCGAATTACCAAGAATACTCACACATTTTACTGCTCAGAAGTGAAGCGTTTTTATGAATACTACATTTCACCCCTCAGAAAAGAAGTTTTTAAAAAGTTCAGCAGCTTAACTAAGTTTTATTATTGTGGCATCCAGACGAACGATCCCTTGGAAAAGCACATCACTTAAAGGCGTGAGCTGGTTTGAAAGTGATGCCGATGGTGCTAACACTTCACATCTTCAGGAACGACTTACCTCTTATAACCCATTATACAGACAGCCTGCTCTTAATTTTATAAGGAGGAAAGAGAGGAAAGGCAAGTCAGAGCACCTCCATCAAACCTGGCACTGACCCAACGGCTGCGCCTTGAGCTCCCACTATACACCCATCGCTGCTGTGCCTCGTTGGCAGATGACTACATTACGGCTTTGGTGTTATACACGTCAGTAAGAACTGGAATTCAAAAGTCAGGTCACTTTTCCTAATGCGGTTCTTTTTTTAAAAAAACAGCTTCACTGAAGTATGACTGATACACAATAAACTAAACATATTTTAAAAGTACAACTTGATACGTTCGCAATTCTTTTTCAGTCCCTTCAACATTCGTAGAGCTCCCACAATTCGAGTTAGTTTTTCTTGGCAAACAATCCCACTGCTGCAGATATAGTACAATATATTTCTGACACCGCAAAACTACAAACTCTGTATGTTGAAAAAAATATAAGCTCTCCTTCACCTACATTAATCTTGGAGAACGGAACTTAAAAGTATGACAGGGACACAATACTGTCTTGAAACAAAGTATAATGAACGAAATCACTAAAACACAAAAAAATGCTACCACCACTCAAATGAAAATTATAATCTATTAGTAACGATTTCTAAGTTAAAAGGGTAAATGAAAACCTAAAATCTCAATGTATGAGAACAGACTGCTGAAGTTTTAAAGCCACAGTCTTAAAGCCAGTGACCTAGGAAGCAAACAAAACACTAACCTCTTACACGTGCAAAGCACTTCACAATTTACAAAAAAATGTCACAGAGTATTATCTGATCCTCAAGTTGGTGAGGTTCAGGCTTAAATTTTTTATTTACTCTCAGTTTACAAATGAAGAAACTGGCTCTGAACACCATGATTTACCAAAAAGCACATTAATCAGTAGCAAAGATGATAGGAGAAATCAGATGTTGGGAATCTTAACGAATGATTATGCCACTACAACAGTAAACTTAAAACTTTCATAAATCCCTAACGACTGCTATAAATTTTAATTGTTGATTGCAATTTACAAAGTAGATTCAATTTATCAAAAGAAAGAGAATAACTATGATTAAGAAACAGAATGAGGGGTACCTGAGTGGCTCAGTTGGTTAAGCATCCAACTCTTGATTTCAGCTCAGGTCACGATCTCAGGGTCGTGAGATCAAGCCCTCTATCAGGCTCTGCACTGGGCACAGAGCCTGCTTAAGATTCTCTCTCTCTCTCCCTCTGCCCCCTAGAAGAGTGCTTTACAGATGAAAAATGCTTAATAAATATTTGCTAAGTGCATGTCTTTAAAAGCTGGCTATAATTTTGAGACGGTTGGACTATGAGAAAGCAAATAAGCCCTCTTAGAGAAAGAACTACTGCTTTGTTTTCGAAAAAATAAAGAAAACAAAAAACCAGAATGAGTTCCCCCTCATTATCACAGCATGTATTTATAGCTCTTCAATATAATGAATTGAAGATTCTAAATCATATGGAAAGCTTGACAATCAGATAAAGAAAAAGGACTGTAACTAAAATGAACCATGGAAGACAATGCAACAAAAATAGGATTTGAGAGGCACCTAGCTGGCTCAGTCAGAAGAGAATGTGACTCTTGATCTTGGGGTCGTGAGTTCGAGTCCCACGTTGGGTGTAGAGACTACTTAGATAAATAAAACTTAAAAAAAAAAAAAGAAATATGATTTGATACCTAAATAAACTGTTTGAAAAAAAAAAGTAATAAAGTTATTTTTGTTGTTACCTTTTCTACTGCAGGCACAAACTGCTTTGGAACATTTGCCCCGAATGTTTCATCTGAAAACTCCAATTTAGTGTAGTTCTCTGGGTCCAGGGGCTCCAGTACACCTATCACTTTTCCAAACTGGCCTGCACCACCCGATTGTTTTTTATGTGTAAATTCAAACCTGAAAGTGATTTAGGAAGGGGGAAAAATCAACACAGCATTATGTTAATTACCAAAGTGAAATAATTCTCACTGATTTAAATGAAAAACCACATTTCACCATTTTCACTTGCTCCTTTGAATACCTTGCCATAAAATTATAAAATTTATTTAAAAGGTAATTCTTTCTTTCAGGTTTCTACTTGGAGGTGAGGGTGAGGTACAACCCCAAAGTAATCCACGGTTTTAATTCTGTCAATTCTTTACTTCACAAGTAGAAAAGTAGAAGTGTTGAAAGTCAGTCTAAGGTTCTTGCTCTAGTAACCTACATTCCAAAGAGCTCGCCCTCTTCTTTTGGAATGTCTCCCTTCCCTGGGACACAGTGTTGTCTTCTTAAATCTCTACAACTAAAGACAGTTACTTGAAAATAGGAGCTCTGCAGTTAATTTATGCAGAGAGTTCCTACCTGAGTTTACTACTGGGACTTGATGGAGTGATGTAATACAAGGGAAGGGAGTTTCAGGTGGATTAATACCTGAAAAGAGTAATGGCAGAATGATGACTAACGTAAGTCAGTCACTTAAATAGACACATATACAGACAGGTCAGTGTTTACTTCCAACCACTAATGGCAAATAAACAGAATAAGCACTTTATGTACGTATTAAGCATTTGTAAACATACACTATTTCCCTGAAAAAAAACATTTCATGAGTATCTACTGCCTGCAAAGCATTTCTTCCTTTAAACTGAAACCTCCTTCAAGACCTCAAGATGAAAGAGGCCAGCTGCTTTCAAAACTGTCTCAGATAACTGCAGGTAAAGGGACACCCATGAGTGTGTTCCTACCTACAGATCTGTGGTGGTTTGGAATTAGTAAATATTCATTTTGGTAGGCGATGCCAGCTTGGAATATGCGGGTTCCATAAAAAGCCTAAGTGTGAATGTGCCTGACGAACTGCCTTCAGTTAGTCTTCCTGTTGCCAAGAGATTCAGGAGGAGCCGAGAAAAACAAAATGCTGAAAGGTTCATTTTTCTGGGAGGGGAAACAACAGCTATCAGAACTAAGCGAACGAAAGCAGAAGGGAAGCGAGTGCCAAAGCCCACGGAATTACTGCAGGGACCGCACAACCGTGGCCCACCAACAAACTCTTGGGTATGCACAACTTCTCCGAGACATTTAAAGTTTCGTTTTCAATCTGACAATAAGATAAGATCAATACAGACATACACTCACTCTGTGCTATCTATAGGGTAATCACGAACCAGGGATGTTTACATTTAAGTTAAAATTTTTAAAAAACTTAAAATTCAGCTCCTCGGTTGCACTAGTCACATTTTAGGTGGTTAACAGTCCAAGTGGCTACAGTACAGGGCAGCACAGAGAACTGGAATTTCCAGCACTGCCCTGCAGGACCAGTTCACAAACATGTTCAGGGGCCACGTCTGAATCGTAACCAAGTTGATGCCAATAATGAAACATGTAGGTGCCAGGCTTGTGCTAAGCAGTTTTTATGGAGCATTTTATTTGTTCTTCACCACAAACTATGATGTGTGTACTATTTCTATCACGATTTTCAGTTGAGAAAGTAACTTGTCAAACATGATGCAGTTAGGTGGCAGAGCCAGGATTTGCACCAAAACCAATGCTCTTAATCAAACATTTTTCTAGAAGGCTAACAAGAACATAAGCTGACGTAACCTGCAAATGATAATTTCACTGAAAAAGCTGTTAGAGGGCGGCAGTACGCGAAGACAGACTTTACAGTAGCTTAGAGAAGAGGCAGAAGAACTAAGACGTCACTTGGTAGGCAGCTAACAGGAGTGCTGGAGGTAAAAGAACTCAGGCCCTGGGCATCAGACCACTAGCATGTTAGAAAGTCAATTTTGTTTTGGCAGAATAACATCTCTCATGATAAAATTAACATTAATTAGAACGGTGTTGGGTTTTTTAGCTTTTATTATTTAAAAGAGAGAGCATGAATGGTGGGGAGAGGGAGAAGCAGACGCCCCACTGAGCAGGGAGCCCGACACTGGGCTTGATCCCAGGACCCCCGAGATCATGACCTGAGCCACAGGCAGACACTTAACTGACTGAACCACCCCGGCGCCCCATAACTATACTGGTTTTATCTCTATTTGGTAGACTTATTTGGATTTTATAGTTGTACCAAAGTTGCAAGCTACAGACCTTTTTACTTAGCTTTATATTCATGCAAGTTATATAAAATCATAATAATTTACCTGATCCCAGAGACCCCCAATAATTTTGTTACTTTGAAGGTAGTCCATACATTATTCAAATCTGAGGATAACAGACTTTAGACTAACCATTCATAAAGCTTTAGTAGGTAAGATTTCAAGGACTCAAGTATAGGAATAAGATTCTCTTAATACACTTTACTTAACATCTGGATAGGCAGTTAAATGTTTTCATGTAATAATTATACTTTGAAAAGAATATAAATTAGTATATGTGCTTTGTAAATGCCTAATATGTCACAACCTACTAACTAGCTTTGACCTATAGTGATGGTATTCATAAAGCTTCAAATGGTGACTTTATCTAGGAAGCTCACATATTATATTTCTAACAACTCTAACTAGAAATAACCAGAAGATGTTAAAGCTATCTGCGAAACTTAAAATTTCATTATCAGCAAAAAGCTCTTTCGGCATCATCAAAATGTACTCAGCCACTCTTTCCTGGGCACTATCAAAGAAACATGTGATTTGAACGATTCAGACACACACACAATGACAACCTAAGAGGATGGCTGATACATGAATGACTCACCCTCTCACACCCAAAAAGAAAAAAACCTTTTTTTTTTTTTTTAATTTAAGAAAGAGCCTTAAGAGGAGAAACAAATCCCTTTATCCTCTACTTACTTGACAGTTGGTTGGCTAATATAACTAGAAAAACAGAAATGCCTTATTCCTTACATTAAAAAAATATATACTTACTCCAAATAAAGATTTTATTAGTAAATTGAAAAGGGTATTTGAGGAAGAGAACACATTACAAATACATTTTTAGGTTTATTCTTTAAAGCACCACAACACATATGCCCACCCAAAGAACTTTCAAAGAACCGTCAAAAATCCATTTTGAGAAAAAAAGCAAAGAAACTCTATTTCCAAGCAAATGAGCGTAAGGGAAGGTTTGGGCGTACAGATAACAAGGAACTTAGCTTCCTGATCTAAAGCAAATCCAAAGCCTAAATTATAGCCCCTTCAAAGGTAAAACAAGAAGGAAATTAAGAAACCTGGAGAATGGAAATGTACTGTCTACTCAAAGGTTTACTTAAACAGCTTTAAAAACTCGTCTTTGTTAGAAGTTACTTCAAGATAGTGCTTTAAGTTCAGTTCTTAAATATGTTTTAATTCTTAAAGTAAAAATGTCAAAGTGATTCAGAAGGTTAAAAGCATGGTTTTACAGCAAAACCTCATTTTTCTAAGATTAGTAAAGGGAGAGAGGGTGCAGGTGTATTTATTTCTCCTGATCCAAATTACATAATCCTCCAAATTAATGCTATCCTTTTAAGTTTCTCATATCCTGATTTGGGCAGCACTGGTCCAAACCCACACAAAGGAGGGATTAACCAAGCGTGCTCCTGGAGCTCCCGGACCTCAGAGTGGGAAGGAAAAAGAAGTAACCGACTCACTACCTGGAGCTCCTTTGCACTTTGCCCTGTGCCTGACATTGGGCGTGGTGTATAAGGAAGGTGCGCTCCAGACTGCATGTGAAGTACCCAGATTTCTTCCACGGAGAGGAAACTGGAAGCCCCAGAGACACTCCATAAAGGAAAAAGCCAGAACGCCCCTCCCTGCACTTCAGTAAAGGTCACTGAAAGGAAGGATGAAGTCCCAGCCCACCAAACCCACCGACTCCCTCCCCACACCTCCACCCTCGCCAGCCGCCAGCGGGAAAGGCCAGGGCTCTCCCCCTCGCAGGAACCAGTCGGTGATGTGGGCGGCAGCTGGGCGGGGCCACAGGAGCAGCCGTGGGAGCCAGCGCCCCTGCTGCAGCTTCCTGAATCGGAAGGAGGGAAGGAGGAAGAGAGGGAGGGTAGGAGCTGGCGATCCCGCCCACACTCAGCTCGACCAAGGCGTGCCGACTCTTCCGTCTCAGCCACCCAGCAGGAGGCTGAACCAGCGGTGCACTGCTCCCGTCCGGTCCCTTAAACTTGAGCAGCCGTAAGCTCCCACCAGGAATGGAAATCCCCCCGACCCACTTCCCAGCCTCCAGGGCAGCCTCGGTGGCGGAGAACTGCATCAACTACCAGCAGGGGACCCCCCACAAGGTGTTTCTGGTGCAGACTATCAAACAAGCCAGCATGGAGGTGAGTCCCGCAGAGGGCAGTGGGCGGGCTCCTGCACCTACTCGCTTTCCTTCCACTCCCGGGGGTCTCAGCCCCGTTCTTCGCGCGACTTCCCTTCCACTTCCACCCTTGCCTGTTTTGGGACTAGCTGTTGACGTCAGGTCTAGGGAAGTTAACATTTCTGGGGATAGCTGACACTCCAGGACAGCCAGGGCTGTTTGTTTTTTCTTGGAAAGGCAGAGACATAGATACGGTTTTTAATGGCACTATTAAAAAGAAATGGAAAAATGTTCTAAATGTGAGCCGGCATTTTACCCTTTACTCAGTGAAAGCCGTAGGAACCACTCAAAAGAATCCCAAAACTGCTACTATGTTTCTCATCTACTACTCCAATCTGAACCAACAAAAGCTCCCGTCTTCCAAACAATACTTCTTTGCCTAAACTTTAGGAACAATCTTCATCAGACCCTTTGACCAAAATGAAGGGAGAAGCAAACAGCAAGACAAACTGACAACCAGAGAACAAAAACACTGTGGGCTGCTGTAAAAGATATGCTCCCTCTGGCAAAGGGTTAAATTAAATGCTTAAGGCCACAGCTGTCACTAACCAGGCTTGTTTCCATGTTACTAAAATGTAAGATTTGAGATTGTCGCTTAGTTATCGGACATAAATTTAACTGACAGTGTGTAAAAGCTGACGGGGAGTAGATGTTACTTCAAAAGTGCACCAGATAATTAGCTATACACTCTTAATTATATCTTGATTCAAAAGTGAAATACCCAAACAATTGTCTTACGGTTATAAAATTCGTTAAAGTATCACTTTGCAGGTCCACTAATGTACAAGTAAAAACAGTACTTAACATCTCTAACCACTTCGCAGTAATCTGCCCCCAAATGGAATTCACCTTCGTTGAACAGTCTTTGGAGGGTACACAGAGGGCTTTTTGAAAGTGTATTCAATGGTATATTCCTGTTTTCTGTCTTAGAATCAAAAGGTGTTTCACAATTTGTTTTGTAGAGAATTCAGGATCATAGATCCAGAAGCTGAAGTCCTCTGATACTTGAAAGTGATTTATAACCCATTTTATATATGCTTTTATCCCACTCTTCTGTTTTTATCCAAAATAAATCTCATAAAGGACCTCCTGAATTAGATGTTACATACATGGTGACATGCCTTTTTTAAGGTCTAAGGCTTTAATCATTTACCCTCACCAGTCAGCCCTCTGCCCCAACCAAATGAGAGTGTATTTTTCTAACAACACAAAGAACAGAGCTATTCTTGTAATAATTCATCGCATTTTCTTAACAGGATATTCCAGGAAGAGGACACAAGTATTGCCTTAAATTTTCTGTGGAAGAAATTATCCAAAAAGTAAGTGAAATGTCCTTCATTCTGAAATAAAATTTGACTCTATAAATATTTTAGATCACCTTTTGCAGATCAAATCATAGGATTAACTTTTTTTTTTTTAAATTGTGAAATCCCTGCCTTGAAAAAAATAAAGAGCACACAAGGGTCAGATTATACTCTTTTAAAAATATATTCTGAGATACATGAAGTAATTCTATTGAGCTATTTAGAAAAGACTACACATTTCAGTTCAAATAAATTCCCTTAAAAATGTTGTATATTCTTAGGGCAGTCTGAACTTATGCCTAATATGAACAAATGAAGTAATTTACTCTCCAGTCACCATCACTTTATGTCTGCCTTTCTCATTCTGTTTTTGCTTTCATTTAAAGAAAGCCACTGCTTTTAGATATTTATGAGCAATAAAATCACCAAAATGATACCAATATGTTCATAGGAATCTTTCGGTAATGGGGCAGGGAAAGTTTTAAATATTATATACCTGCCAAATTACTAGTGAGATAAACTTTTTTAAAAAAGGAACTGCAATTTGTACCATAACCATTTTAAAATTAAAAAAAAAAAAGGCTTGCCCTTTTGTTGAGCATAATTCAGAAGAGATATAGGCTAAAAGATTAAAAGATATCTGAGCTGCTAGACAGCCATCTTTCCAAGCAGAACCAATGCTACTATTTTTTAATTTTACATCTAGATACAGATTACTTTATCTGGGCTTGAGAATATTTCTGTTATTTCAGAAGTAGAGGGTAGAGTAATAGACTTAAAAAAATAACCAAAGTCTAGAGGCAGTACATGAAGTCAGACTAAAATATGACCTTACAAACTGCACACCCATTTACACAGAAATAATGAAGTTTTAACGTGAAATATTAGATTATGATACTTTATAAGTTAAAAAATAAGTTGTCTATCTTAGATACCTTCAAGAAACCAGTAGGCCACACCCACTTAGATATCTCTGTAACAGATGCTCTGAAGTCAAGTTTGAAACACATTAGGGGGCCAGCCAACACTTTAAATGTTCTATCTCAAGAATGACAATTAGGAATGGATGGCCATTTACATGTAAAGATATTTTGCAAAATGTTTCAAACAGCAAGATACACTGAACTGTACTGCTGAAGTACTTTACCCTCTAACGGGACAAGATACTGCACCAGAAGTCAACTTCACATTTGAAGGAGAAATTGGAAAGAACCCAGATAAAGAAGATAACACATTTTATCAAAGACTCAAGTCCATGAAGGAACCACTTGAAGCACAAAATATTCCAGGTATATAAATATGGCATGGAAAAAAATTTTCAACTTTAAGATCAATATTAATTATCTGTGCTCAGAATGGTTAGATGTTAATAATATGTTGGAAATATACTGGCTTTTGCAAAAATATTCATTACCAGTCTAATTCAACAAAAAAGGGCCTTGCAAATTCACAGATCCATGGCTTAAATTACATTCTGTACACATTTGAAGGAAACTAAAATATGACTTAGAATTTAGATTTCTTAAAGGTTAACACTGTATATATGAAATAATTCCATTTACCATTTAAATGTTTCCCTCAACAGACAGCTTTGGAAATGTATCTCCAGAAATGAAGCCAGTTCGACACTTAGCCTGGGTTGCCTGTGGTTATATAATATGGCAGAATTCTACCGAAAACACATGGTATAAAATGGTAAAAATTCAAACTGTCAAGCAAGTGGTAAGCGATTTCTAGAAAATACACTATTAACAGGGTTTTATTTTACTAAAAGTGTGATAATTCAAAACTGGATAAATAGTGCTCCTTTAGTCATTTTGTATTTAAAATAGTGAACCTGGTATTTTGAAGGAGAGGTCAGTTACAACTAAAGCTAAAAAAGTTGAAGCTGCAGTTTCAAGAAAGTAAGTATTGAGTTATAAATAATTTGGCATTCAGTTTTTGTGCTCACCTTAATACAGATTATATCCTTTGGTGATCTAAATTTTGTATTCACATTTCTATAGCTATGCAATGAAACTACCTCTGCTTTTCTCCTCTATTGGAATGGTGGTGCCAGAGCTACTCAGAGACATGGCTGGCCTTTTTTTGCCCCAAGGATCAGCCAGAACAAATATCTGAGCGTCTTTTAATCTTTGTGAGGCTTGCTGTATATCATTTTCTTTTAAAACCCGTTTAGTCCTAATCTACAACGTCCTGTCTTACTGCTAGCCTGGCATTCTTTTAAGTCTGATATGGCTATTTAAAACTGCCTCTTTCTGGTCTTTAAAGACATAAAGTCAGCTTCACACTTTAGCTTTATTAATAGGTTAAAAAGAAAAAAAAGTCAACTGTTGCTACCTAACGGATATGAAGAAAAACAGAGTGCGAAGAAACCACAACAAACAGTTTTAGTTCTATAAGAGAAAAGGACTTTCCAAATGACTTGTTTCAGCTTGCTGGAAACAAACTGCAAGGCAGCCGGAGCACCTTTACTCCACAGGCTTTTGCAACCACTTATTAGACACCTACGGGCACTGGAGGGCAGGATACACAATCACAACAGTTAGAATATGATGCCAAAACCTAACATAAATACCACAACAACATTTTAAGAAACAGAGCCTTTTTTTTGTTTTTTAAATTTTTGAGTAGGCTCTGCACCCAGAATGGAGTCCAGCAGAGGGCTTGAACTCACGACCCTGAGATCAAGGCCTGAGCTGGGATCAAGAGTCAGACGCTTAACCGTCTGAGCCACCCAGGCATCCCAACAGAGGATTTTTTTAATGCATTTCTGTAGACATCATCTTTGGTTACAAATTCCTACTGGGGTACTGAGGCTCAAATAATTAACAGATCCAGGTTACAGAGGTTATACAATCATCATCATGGTTTTCTAGGCATGATTTTGTATCAAAACATGCTCAACATAGTGCCAGAAGTTTTATGAAAGAAAACTCCTGCGACCCTTCATCAAAGTTTTAAAGCATTATTAAAATTTCAGTGGAAAGGTTTACTGCACATTTATAATCGCTATTAACCAAAGGGGCCACAGGAGCTCATGCTGCCCCTCGGAGGCCAGGGCTTGTTTGAACACATTGATCATAATCTCTGTACAGCAATCTCTGGTGAATGTAGTTTTAAACTATGTGGATGAAGTATTTCTGTGTAGCTGATGGTATAAATACTTTATATGCCCAAAACAATAAGCAGCACACACCATATTAACTACACTCGTTACATTTCCTATTCTCAGTTTTTAAAAGGAGAATTTCTATTATAAAATTGGTTTCCTTTCATGTAAACACTCATTTCAGTAGTTTATCCCTCAAAACGATGCTTTTTTGAACAATAGAAACATTAAGGAAATCTTAAATGACAAACTTCAGATCATACTGCTCTGAGGTAGGTATCACAACTCAGAACCTAAGAAAGGATACACAACTTTTAGAGTAACAGGTGAAAAATCACGCTTTTAAAATGTAGTTTGAAAGAAAACTTTTTTTATAAGAACATAGTTTTTCTTTCTTTCTTTTTTTTGGAGAGACAGAGAGTGGGCATGGGCATTGGGTAGGAAAGGCAGAGGGTGGGAGAGGGAATCTCAAGCAGGCTCCAAACCCAGTGCCAGCCCAATGCAGGGCTCCCTCTCATGACCCTGAGATCGTGACCTGAGCCAAAACCAAGAGCTGGACACTTAACCGCCTAAGCCACCCACGTGCCCCAATTTATTTATCAGGCTAAATAAATCATAACATTCAATTTTTGTTTTTACTTATTAATTGGAAGTATTATCACCTAATAACAAAAGCTGAATTTTAAAATGAACATATCATTTTTGCCAACGATACTAGTTTCAAACACCAGGTTTTTATTTTTTATGATAGCAAAGAAATGATGACTTCATTGAGTTAGACTACACCGTTCTACTTCATGACATTGCATCTCAGGTAAAGTATCATTTACCTTTATCTGATGAGACTTTGAAAACGGAGACTTGTTTTATAGCCACAGTGTATGCCTTATTAATTTTGACTCTAAATCAGAATTCATGTAAATTAATATAGACACCAGGTTGAAGTATATACTTGTAGCCATTTAACTTCTTTTTTGCTGTTCTTTGTAAGGACTGTTTTGTCTCTAACAAAATCTAAACCCAACATTGTTTTCTTAAATGTTTTCTGAATTTTGTCATAGCATTAGTTTCCTTTACTTGCAGGAGATTATTCCTTGGCAAATGCAAGTTCTCTGGCATCCGCAATATGGTACTAAAGTCAAACATAACAGCCGTCTGCCGAAGGAGGCACAGCTGGAATAAATGAAGACCTTAACACCAAAGTGTCAACATGCTTATCAATGATGCGTGTATGCCAGTCTTCATGATACCTAGTTTATGGGGCCGAGCAAATCCCAAAATGTCACTTTGTATACATGTCTTCATTACAGTATAGAACTATACAGATTCCAGACACTATCATGATGTAAAAGTGTCCCAGCACTAATAGTGGTATGTATATCCCATAATAAAAAGCTTCAATTCTGGCCTCACAGTATGTTTAATTGTGTTGCATACTTACGGGACAGGGGCAGTAATGGTCTCTCTAAAAGCAACTTTTGGCTTTCCTGTGACACAAGGACAGCCATATTCTCTTTCCATCCTCTAAAAAGAAGAGGGGAGATAATTTTTTGGTATACTTAAAAAAATAAACTGAAAGAAAAATCATAAGAATCTTAATTACCTTTGAAGCACTCATTTAAATATGATACAAAATGATCAATCTTAAATCACTTAAGTATCTTACAAAGGTTAAATACATGATATTAAGTAATACAAACTACTTTTAAAGATTTTATATAAATGAATTCTAATTTAGACTGTTTAACTACACTTACCTCTAATTAATCTATCCACTAAAACTTCAGCTTTGTTTCTTATTACATATTCTCTGAAATAGCCTATGAATCTGTTGTCAGGGCTTTCTACTACCTTAACTTCAAAAATATGATCACAACCAGAATTTTTATTCATAAGCCAAACAGCTTTTGCCTCCATTCATAGATACAGAAGACCTTTTCTGTTTCCTAGGGAAAATACAGCCCATATAATCTTTCTACTATCTAAATTCTAATGATTTTCAAGTACTGACTTGAGAAGAAAACAGGCAAGAAATGGCCTCAAGAGTGGGTCCTGGTGGGCCAACTTCCTCCGCAGGTCTCTCCCTGCAGGTTGTCTCCCTGGCTGGGACCCAACTAACCATGACCTAGGGGTGGACGGATGCTCTTACTGCAAATATTTGAGTCTTGCTCTAGGAGTCTGCAAATGTTTTACAAATAACAGGATTTAGAATTCAAAAATACTTAATCTGTAAGAGACAGTAACATTTGTAACACAGTATAGCACATCTGGATACAAACCAAATGTTGTCTGAAGAACCACTATTATTTTACAGTCATTAGACTGAGAATTATTAACTTGTAACAAAGCACAGACATAAATAAAATGAATTTAAGTCAACTTCCTTGTTATTCATTACCTGAGCATAGATTTCTAAGTGTAATTCTCCCATTCCAGATACAATTGTCTCTTTGCTCTCAGTGTCGAAGTGGACTTTAAATGTGGGATCTTCTCTTGTAAATCTGCCGATACCTTTTGAAAATTTTTCCAGATCATTCTTTAAAAAAAGAGTCATTACACTTTTTAGTAAACGTGATAAGCAATGGGATTGTTGAAAGAATTTTACTAAATGAAATCAAGTACATTAACAGGAAATAACAATGATCCCCATCCAGTTCCTAGGTCAAACCCTTTCAATATGTGAGCTGGGACATCACACAGTGGAGAGAGCAGGGAATAGCTGGCTGACAGAATTTTCTTTCCACAGCAAGATAAAAAACAAGACTGTAGGGCTTAACTATGCCCTTTCCTATTTTATTCTTGGATATACATAGAAACTGTCCATTTGGGGAAAACTGTCCATTTGGGGAAAACTTTCTCCATGAAGGAGAAAGGAGAATCTGTGTTACTCTATTACATTTCAGAAATTCTATACATAGGGGCGCCTGGGTGGCACAGCTTGGTTAAGCGCCTGCCTTCGGCTCAGGGCGTGATCCCGGCGTTATGGGATCGAGCCCCACATCGGGCTCCTCCGCTATGGGCCTGCTTCTTCCTCTCCCACTCCCCCTGCTTGTGTTCCCTCTCTCACTGGCTGTCTCTATCTCTGTCGAATAAATAAAATCTTAAAAAAAAAAAAAAAAAAAGAAATTCTATACATAATCAAAGGAATCAGCATGTTTACCACCACTTGATTGTAGAGTCAAGCAGAACAGTTAAGACGAAGAGTAAGGCAGATGGCACACCGAGACTTCTCCCTTTCAAAGCAACCTGCTTGGATGTGATTGCATGCACCCTTATTCTCCTTAGATATAATTCCATACGTGGTAAGTAAAATTATGGTCCTCTAGGGATCTGCCCTAATCCCCCAAACCCAGGAATGATACTTTATGTGGTGAAGGGGACTGTGCAGATATGATTAAAGTTACAGACTCTGCGATGGGAAGATTACCATGAAGAATCTGGGTTGGCCCAATGTAATCACATGTGCCTTTAAAAAGGAAGAGGAAAACAGAAGGGTTAAGTTAGAAAGATGGAATGAGGGAAGAAGAGGCAGAAGAAATCTGAAGCACAGAAGGGACTGATTTCGTGGTTGAGAGCACTGAAGACAAGAGGATGGGGCCACAAGCCTACGAAAATGGACAGCCTCTAGAAGCCAGAAACAGGCCCCAGGTGGCAGTCATCAAAGAAATGGGGACCCCAGTCCCAACAGTCACAAGGAGCTGAATTTTGCCAAAAATCTGAGTAAGCAAAAAAAGAAAAAAAAAATGTCCCCCAGAGACTCCAGAAAGGAACAGTCCTGTCAATATCTTGATTTCAGTCGATTAAGAACAATGTCAGATTTCTAACAGTGTAAAAGAATACATTTGTGCTATTTTAAGCCACCAAGTGTCTGGTACTTTCTTATGGCAGCAATAGAAAACTAACACCCCCGAATCACCAGTATTTAACAGCTATCACGTGTGCATGGAACTGTGCTGTATGTTTTGAATATGTACCTCAAATTCTAACCACAATGCTGCAAGCCAGAATTACCCACATTGCACAGGTGAGGAAACTAGGTGTAGAAAGGTTGAGTGACCCGCTCAAGGCCACAGAGCTAGCGCACGCCAAAGCCGGGACTGAGTCCTCGGTCAGGCTCTCTCTGAAGTCTTCTGCCTTTTCCCCACGTTACCCAGGTACTCCCAACTTACAAGATCATCCCTGCCCCCGCCCCCGCTAGCGAGAGCCACAGCTTCACGCAGTGACTTCCGTATGGTATTTAAATTAACGTACTGCAGCGAGCAGACGACCCTGAGACACCACGAACCTTTTAGATATCGATGCCTTTGATTTTCCTCCACTGTTGGAAACTATCAACAGTTAAATATCGTATATAAACTCTGAAGTAGGGATGAAGAAGCATAGTATCTTTAACTTCTCTCCCTGATTATGCAGAAGGGAAAAGCCAGCAATTTAGCAAAGCACCTGGCAATGTGGCATTTCCCTGTGTGGTAAGATGCCACGGTTTGCCTTTCCTCAAATTTCTGAGATGGAATGACATAATGTTTCTTGCTCCCTCAACATCCTCTTTTCTATACTGAGAAGGGTCTGGAAAAGCTCATTTACTCAAAACAGAGGAAGAAGTACCTGTTAATGCATCCACAAGACAATACATCAGAGTATGTTCTGTAAACAATAGTTCCCAGATGACAAAAGGTCATAAAATAGTCACTCAATGCATGAATGAGTTCATTTCCATTTACCATATTAACATGACTGTTATGAATGTTAAAGCAACATAAGAACACAAACAATTATGGCAGCAATGCAAACCAATTCCAATGGCAGTAATGTGAGTAAGAACCTATCAAGCAATTCTGGTTTCATAAAAAGCTAAATGACAGCAAATGCAACCATAAAACTATTATATTTGAAACTGAGAAAGGGGTGCCCAGGCGGTTCAGTTGGTTAACTGTCTGACTCTTGGATCTCACTCAGGTCTTGATCTCAGGGTCCTGAGCTCAAGCCCCATATCCACACCCAGCATGGAGCCTACTCAAAAAAAAAAAAAAAAAAAAGTGATGGGGCGCCTGGTGGCTCAGTCAGTTAGCTTCTGGCTTCAGCTCAGGTCATGACCCCAGAGGCCTGGGATCACCTTACATCGGGCTCCCTGCTCAGAGGCGAGTCTGCTTCTCCCCCTGCTCCTGCTCCCTCTCCTTCTCTCTCAAATAAATAAATACAATCTTTAAAAAAAAAAAAAGGTGAGAAAGTCTTGTTTGCAGGCTTTCCATGTTATAATCAGACATATACTTTATAACTACCTCAAATCCAGAGATGTATTATAATCCATGAGGCAATTAACCCATGTAGTAATCTAATGTACTTCAGCGAGGTTTTACAACTTAGGACAAATGTCCCTGTTCCCCCCTTTTCCTTTACGATTCCTTTATGATCTGGATATAGGAAAATATTCTTACCACTTTGGAGCCAAGATACTGTAAAGAGTCAGAAAGCACAGTCTTGTGCCTATTTAATACCATCAATTTTTTCAGATATAGTGAGAACTAATTATTACCAAGAGACTGGTAGTTTTAGAAGGTGATCTCAATACCAAAAGAAGAAATAGAGACCATAAGACTGCTGGTTATCACAAGATACTATGTGCACTGTGGAGAAAGATAAAAAAGAGCTCAAGTTTTTATTGTGCTGTACTGAGACTGAAACCAAAATCCTACCTTGTTGGAAGGCTTCATTGCTACTGAAATGACAGGATCAGGAACATGAATTGACTCCTAAAATATTTTTTAAAAGAAAAGAGAAGAATTCAAATACAGCACTGTTTGGGTCAGGGATGGACTAATTTTAATGTGCTACTTACAAAAGAACAAAGGACAAATACTAGTCAACATGTTTATGCTAGACAATACATATCTTGGTCTGCTTTGTATTAAATATATCAATATAAATATAACACATTAATAAATAAATGCATATATTTACACGATCTCCTCCCTTCCAAAATAACAAAAATAACTTGTTTATAACTGTTTAAGACCCTTAAGTTTATCGACACATTCATTTTAAACATAATCGTAATGAACCCAAATGCCAAGATGTAAAATTCTTATTGGCTAGTGGCTACACGAGCTGTTGCTGTCTTTTGATAAATTACTTTAATCAAAATATACCACAACTGATAAAACAGAGAAAGGGCACTAGATTCCTTATACATACAATACCTCATTCAGTCACAACTCTGACAAGCAGATATTATTATCCCCATTTTACAAATAAAATCATTAAAGGCTTGGAAAGACAAAATAACTCCGCAGAGGTGAGACTCTAATCAAGGTCTATTTGCTTCAAAGCCTAAGCACTTCCCACAACTTCCAGTCCTTCATATTACTAAATAAAAGTATTTAGACAAGGCCTTATCAACAATATTTGTTTACACACCATGCCCCTTCTCTAGATCCCCCAAAAACCTGTATAGATTTTGATTTCCTGTAGTATCTTAAATCAACCTGTAAAACCATAGACATCAGAGAATATCTTTTACAGAAAAGCTAAATTATAAAATTATTAATTCATCACATAATACAGGGACTATTATAGTGCTCATCTGTTAGGGCTGGACCAGTTCTTATGTAAATGACCCACTGTAAATTTCTTCATGGCAAATTACCCAACCCCGAACGTACTCATATTCTTTCTTTACTGAATTCAGGAGAGGGACCACCCCCATGGAGAGAGGATCATACTGTCGGAGAGCCTACTCTCCTACAGGGGCAAAAGAGAGAAGTGAGTGAAGGGGACTCAAGGCAGAAAGTGCCCAAGCATGCTCTTCCCTTCGGGACCCCTCAGTCATGAAAAAGGACCTCTGAGTTCCACAGGGAAGGCTGTGTGCAGTAAGTCAGACTGTCTGGTTGAGCAAGGTTCCATTCTGTTATCCCCTAGTCTACACGTTACCGTTCTCTGGGGGATTGAGGCTAGGGCCCACTCTGGCTGTTATGTTCGTAAGTGGCCATCCACTGGGACCAGCCTGATCCTAGTGATAGGAATTAGAGAGGAATCCGCAATGGGAAAGCAAATCTCTGAGTAGAGGAGTCAGCGCCACACAGTTCAGGTGTATCTAGTGAAGATTTTTCCCTCCACACTAAACCTTAGAGGACTGTGGAATCATTTTACTAAGAAAAACCAGATAGGTTAGCTTACACAGAGCACTTGTCTAACTGACATGCAAAGAGCCAAGACAAACCTATAGTGATCCCTGTGGCAATAAATGAAAAGTTCTGTGATTGTTTTTCTGAACTACTAAATGTACTACACAAACACATAGACTTCTAAAACTCAAGTGATAAACAGCTTCGAAATTAAATGACTTACCATAGAAAGGCCACTGTTACTTTTGTTTGTGAATGTGTCTCCACTAGCACAGTCAATGCCGAACAACGCACAGATGTCTCCTGCATACACTTCCTCAACATCCTGAATAAAGAACACAAAATAGTACTTGCAAATAATACAAATCAGGACATGGTAACTGAAGAGTGATCGCACAACGAACACACTGTACATAAACACACATGGCAGCATCTCACCACGCATTCTACAGAGAATGGATCTGCTAGAACCAATGTAATACCAATCATCAACCAAGGCAAGATTTACCTTGAATAGGGCCTTTATTTAAACCACATCTCAACTGACAAGATTTTACTTTACACAGAAACTCAGAGCTATGGCCTCACTAGCGGGAGGATCTGTAGTACTGACAGAACACAGCCTTATACTGCCGAAGGGATTTCTGTGGATTAAAAAGGATGTCGTACATGGGCTGCGACAGTCCAACAATGAGATATGCAAGACGGAGATGTACAAGGAAAAACTGCAAAGGAAGTTTTGAAAACAAAGGCGGGAGAATTCAGCCCATTGTACTTAAAATAACCTTAATTTCTCACAGATGCAAGCAGTCAAATAAACACAGGAAATCTAAGAACAAAGCACTGGTGCCTCTTAAGCTTCCTAGTTTTTGTCCATTTATACTGACAGCTCATTCATAACAGCTGTGGCTGTGAATGACAAGGGTGCCTGAGTCTCTATCGGTCCACAGATGTAAACATCTCGTAGCCTCTGGCCCATAAAAACATCTGTGACAATCACTAATCCCTGTATCAGGCCCCCTGCTGCCTATCTCACAGAACAGCAATAACATCCAATTTTGAAAGACTGCTTATTCATCTTCCAGGAGAGACAGTTATGGCTACCACAAATTTCTGAATGTCGTTAAGAGTTTGCTCAGACTAATAAACTTCTCTAGGAATATAGAGCTGACTGGGGAAAGAGCAGGAGTAGGAGACAACCCCACACACTCGGCATTTCTACTAAGGCTTAACCCTAAAAGACCACATAGAAGGCTAGAATAGATTCAGAGGCAATTCAAAAATTCAAGCCATAAATCAAAGTTTATTTCCCAGATAAGACCTTGAGAGGTTCTCAATCTTCAGACGGATTCGAGCACCTATATGATCCTTCTGGGGGTGTTCGTTCTATAACAGGAATAAAAAACTCTGGGATTCAACAGGGCTTTTCACACGGGGCCATATTTCTGAAAGTAAATTCACTGAACAATGTGGGACACTGTGTGTGAACTGATTACTCTCAATTACCTTCGAGAACCACAGTTCCACTGTCCCAATCTGTTACACTCTTTGTAATGACAGCTCTTGAGAAAGGTGCTAAATCTTGGGTTCTGGGTTCTAAGTCTTAGGGAACTGACTGGCCCTTCTCCTTAACCTCGGCCATTGAGGAAATACAGCTAATCACAGTGTATAAAATGTGTCCTGAACATCTGCCAATTTAGCCCATACCAAAGTGCTCCATCAGAATTATAGCACAACTAAGTAAAAAGGAAGAAGCTAGAAAAATATTCAAATAGAAGTGACTTTCTTGTGGGGTCGGGATACCAAGAAGGTAGATCTATTTCACCTGCATTAGAGAAATTTCTGATCTGCCAGGAAAGACATATACTTGCCTCCATCATGTCAGCATGCAGGCGAACCAGCCGCTGCACCCGCACTTTCTTTCCTGTTCTTGTGTTGTAGATGGTGTCACCCTTCTTCAGCTCTCCTTGATAATTGCGGACATAAGTTAACTGTCCAAATCGCCCAGCCTACAAGTCAAGATTGGGTAAAGCAGAAAGAAGAATAAGCAAACTTAAGAATCAAAATTAAGAGGAAAAACTTCACGACAACCTCCAATTATTCCCTATCAATTTTAGTAGTATATTTTATACATGCTTTGGCTTATTGTCTGAAATACTTAAATACTAGCTTTAAATATACATGAGTTAGATGGTTATTGTTGATCTTTTTGGTACTACTTCTGATGCCTCTAAAATAAAAATTAGAAAATAATTTTAAATTGTGTATGCAATAAGGTAACATCCTTCTGCTTTCTATTATTATTTCTTAAGTTTGGTTTAATACAATTAAGATATAAAACACAAATAAGTTATAATTATACAAAGACAACAAAAATATATTTAGAAATGTTAAGACTATACATCTAAAAAAAAAAACTTTTGACATAGAACCTAGAAAGCTATATAAATAAGCATTCTTTAAAGTAACTGAATATAAAATAATCAAGAATCAACTCCTCAATACTACCACTAACCAATGTTTTAAAAGTTGCCAATTCTTCCCATATTAATTTACAGGTTTAACACAACAGCAATAAAAATCCCAAGAGGAATTTTTAAACATATGATTAATAAGAATAAATGGATAAAAATAGAAATTTCTGAAGTATTATGGCAATGAGAAGAAGCTAACCATGACCAATATACAAACATACTAAATATTCCAAACTTAAAAGGTACAGAAGTAGCACAAATTAAACTGACTAGCCCACAGAGTAAAAATACCTAAAATGTAAAATACATTTGTCAACAGATGATGAAGACAAGAGACAGAACAATGGAAAAGTACAGCATTGTTGCAAAACTGGGAGCTGGACAACTGGTCCTCTATTTGGAGGCAGAGGAGACACATTTAGAGTCCACCTCACAGGACCCCGCAAAACAAATTCCAGTTAAATTAACAATGAAAAAAGAACCGTCATACAAAAAGTAGAAAACATTTATGAAATATATACAAAGAAGAGGGTTTCTAAGGTTAAAAATGAGAGAACTACAAAAGACTGATACATTTCACTATAAATTTTAAACTGCTGATCGTTTTTAAAAATAAGCTTTATTAGAGAAAGATCATTTAGTAAACACTTTAACACTAATTTAAAAATAAGAAGTGACTCCATTGCAAGGAGGAATTGTAACTGCATAATCAATATATGGAAAAATGTTCTCTACCATTAGGAAATAAAGCAAGATATAAAATACTATTTACAAAAAAGGACTTAAAGCAAGATGAATTATTAACTTTCACTTATAAAACCAGTAATAATTTTAAAATAATAATGTTGATAAAGACTCAGAAATATGAAAGAAACCTGGCAATAAACGATTAAATATTAAAACATCCCATTCCTTTAGTTCAGTAATTGCCATTCCAGGAATCCTAAGACAACATTCCTAAATGTATATTTTTAAAAGCTTTACCCATAAAAATTGTCACCACAGTGTTATTTGTACTTTTTAACTTAAAATTATGTTTTTTAGAAGTAATAAATATATTGTAAAAATTTTAAAAACTGAAAGCCCCCAAAATATAATCCCATCCCAGAAATAACACTAACTTAACCACCTTCTTTCCCCTTTAAAATAGTATGAACAGAAGCAAGAACAACTTAACAAAAAGTACTCCCAGGTGCCCAAATCTTGGTTTCCTAATAACATTCTCGATTACAAGAAATGGAACCGAGGCACCTAGAGAAACAGTTGATTCTAGGGTGGAGACAGGGAGGATAAATGTGGAGGATCCCGCAGTCCCACAAAGTCAGGAAGTATTCAAAAGAACAAAATATTGCAGAATGTCAAAAGGACACAGGAGCAGCTAAAAGAGCTCCAATGGCCAAACCCGGCCAACCAGCACAACAAAAGAAATCACACACTACTCATTAGAACTCAAAATACATATCTATGAGGCCACACTAATATAAAGAAATGACTGAATAAAAATATAAATGGGGGAGAGAAGGCATCTCTCCCATATAAAAGAATCCCGAGTAACAGTAGATACGGCTCCCTCAGGGGGCGGAGCATAATGCCCCACAGCTGAGTGTGGGCCTAGTACAGCAGCTTTCTCCGGCAGAGGCAGTATGGAAAGGGGAGAAGGGGGAGTAACTTTCAGCAGAGAAATTTGTAACAAAGTCTTTTTGTAACAGAGAGACGACCTTAAAAGAAAATTTCCACATACAGCAATTAAATACATTAGAAAGCAACTTACCTCCAGTTTAAAAGCCAGGCCTACAAATGGGTGGGAACTGTTTCTCTCGGAGTTCATTAAGATTTTGTTTTTCTCTTTTGAGTCACTTAAAAAAAACAGAAATCTGTGAGATGCATTATTTGATATTTATTTTATATCCTTTTGTTTCATCAGAGTATATCTGAGAAAAAGCATATACGTACTAAAGATTTCCGACCTCACATAAGTGAAATTTCACTGGAAAAGATCAGTAAGAATAACTTCTCAGGGCTTAGTTACTACGAGAGGACCAGAACAGATTTAAAAAACACAAAAATGGCAGAGAAAGAAAAGAAAAATAATCAATGAGAGCTTAAAAAAAAGTTTGTTTTTTTTTCAAAGTTCAAGGTTTTTGTTGTTGCTGCTGTTGTTTTGGTGTGGCTGAAAACGGCTAGTCCCAAATGAAAAAACTTACTAATGACGTAAACCTTGGTAGATAATAAATCATACTTCTAACTCACAAACAGAATATGATATGGCAAGTGGTATAATAGTTTTTTATGTGTCAAAAGTGTTACCCAAATAGAAACTGGCAATTGCTTTTCATAAATTATGGGGAAGAAAACCCCACAAACACAGCTTAATCAAAAGTACCATTCTTAAATTCCTTCATAGTGCATAAATGTTAACGTATTTCTGCATAAACTAAGATTCAGCTTCTAAGACTTACTCCTCCTGATTGAGAATAGCATAATTTTGGACTTCAGATGGATTTGGGAGGTATTCCAAAACAGCATCTAAAAGAGGCTGAACTCCTTTGTTCTTCAGCGCACTTCCCAAAAAGACAGGAGTAAATGACCTATTTAGAGTAGCTCTTCGGATTGCACACTACAAAAAAAAAAAAAAAATTAACAGTTAACCTTAAAAAAAAGTTTTGTATTTCAGATCAATTACAAACCAACAAGTGAATAAAAGGAATGACACTTTTTTTTTTTAAACAAGCTGTGGCCAGTTTTATTAAAGAAAAATTTTGCGTGATTTACTTTTCACCAGCCTATTCTGGCATGCTTCTGATGATATCAGAATCTCCTGGATCAATGATAGCCAGTGTGCATGCTCTGTAGTATTTCCCACATGCTGTGCCCAAGTCAATATTATTGCCACTGCAGCGATGGACACCAGTTTTGGCCAACATGGCGTAGTATTCTATTTCAGATTTCCTCCAGGCTGGGCAGTTGTTGGCGGGGATGACCAGTTTCGCTGTGCCATGTCTGATCATTTTCAGAGCCTCCTTGTACCCCAGCATGTACTTCCCCCTTTTCGTAACGAGCCGGAGCCTAGAGTTGATCGACTCCAGAGACTTTTTTGTTTTCTTTGCGGCCATCATCTTCCTGCCTTAGATGCGGGACGGGCCCAACCAATAGCAGCCACCAAAATGGACGGGAGAGGGAAAGGAAAGAGGAGAAATGACACTTTTTGGAGTACGGGCTATAGTGGAGACTAGAATCAGATCGGGTCCTCTATAACTTAAGGTCAAAATACAAGAAAAAAAATTGGTTCCTTCTTCAGGCTAGGAAGCTATTTAATGTATAAATGCTTTCAACACTCTTGGAATGTCACTAATTTTCAAAATGACAAAAAATATATATACACATAGAAAATAGGCACACACATAGAAATGTGTAAACAGTATGCTAACAATTATGTAAAACATAAGGAAAAGTAATACACACACACACACACACACACACACACACACAGTATCTCTGGAAAGATACACCAAAAACTATTAGCTGGTAAACTGTTTTAGGGAGGAGGCAGAGAACTAGGCAAATAGGAGACATGGGAGATTTTTTCTTTACTGTGTACCTTTGTATACTTTTAAATGTTTAAAACCTACGAAAATATCATCTGTTAAAAAAATTTAATAGATGTTTTTTTTTTTAAATAACATACCTACAGGAAGCCAAGTAGTACAGATCACTCATAAATTAAGAGCCATGAGAGTAACAGGCTCTAAAATAACGACCTCCAGGCCTACCTCAACCCTAGTGCAAGCACTATGAATGTGTCCCAGCTGCGTGCCACAGGTGGCCCTCCTGGCTAAGCAGGTCTTGGAGAGCAAGCAGTGGAACTAACTTTAGGTCCTCACAGCTGAAAGAGGTCAACAGCAGTGCTGTGGCCACAAGCTGCCACAGCAGAAATAGGGAACCAGTGCACAATTATTTCTCAGTCCTCATGAAAAAATAGAAAACTAGTTATCCTAAAAAAACCTTAAAGCAAAACACTTACAACCACAATTTCTAAACATCACCACAGTGAAAAGTAGGATAACAGCTGCATACAATAAAGGGAGTATAAGAAAGGGGGAAATGTGCATGGCAAGAAAGCAATTACTATTTGAAAATATCTTAAAAGCTTGCTTTCGCTGTTGCCAGGATCCAGAAATGGCTAGGTCACTAACCACTTAAGCTCCCTTAAGCCACAGGACCACAACTCTGACTTACCACCCCTCCCTTACATGCAAGTAGGGACACAGAAGAATCTTACGACATTTACTTTACAACAGAAAAACAGGAGGGTGGTAGATAAATAGAAAAAAAAATTACAACTATCCTAATACAGCCTAACAAAGCTTTATTTTTCCAAAAATTTCCCTTGTTTTCCTAAGAACCATTTTCACACTTCAAAGGTGTTGCCTTTCCATTGTCCCTAATAATATATCCAACAATACAGAGGTATACCCACGTATCCTCTGCAGAAAACAGTAAACATGGCAGCACCGAATCGGCTATGCTTAGAAAGGCCTGTTTACAAGGCTGGCCCCCTGGCTGGTGTCTGGGAACCTGGATTTCAGGAGGGTTCCCAGCATTCCCAGAATGGTTCACTGTGACTACACTATCTGAATAAACAATGGAGTGGATGCTAAACACCTGCTTTCCCCCTGGAAGTCTGGAATCTGGGTACGTTCGAGGCAGAGGATGTCTGTGACTAGCCCCTAATCAAACCGAAGGCACCGCGTTTCTAACAGATGAGATTCACGGTACAGTCACAACTCACTGCTGGAGGAATGAGGCGTGCCCTGCCATGACTCCACTGGCAGAGGACTCTTGGAAGCTTATACATGATTTCTTCTGGATTTCACCTGTGTCTTTTCCCTTTGCTGTTTTTGCTTTGTATCCTTTCACTGTAATAAATCATAGTCATGAGTATGATAATGTGTTGAGAACTCTGAGCAATCCTCGTGAATCACTGAACCTGGGAATGGTCTAGGGGACCTCTGACATATGCCCTTTAATAGATAAAAACCTAACTCTGTGTTGTGGTTACCAGGACACAATGCTTGACCTATGCCTTCCTACATAGTTTGTGAAAGCTAAAGGACTCAAGTTATGAGATATATTAGTAAGCATCCTCAGCTTCGATAGGGTTCTTTCCTTGTGCATCTGACCTACTATAAACTCCATTGTGCAAGGTCTTACAGTAACCATTTATCTGATCTCTGCTAAGCCTACCATGTGGTCTGCAAAATAAGTTCAGTTTTTTTAATGGTAAAATAAACATAAAATTTATCATTTTAACCATTTTTAAGTATACAGTTCAGTGGCATTAAGTACATTTATACTGCCATGCTACCGTTATCACTATCCATCTCCAGAACTTTTTCATCATCTCAAATGGAAACTCTGTACTGCCTGAACTCTCTGTTCTGTAACCCAGCCTTGTGCCACCACCCCTGGTAACCACTATTCTGTCTCTAGGAACTCTGACTATTCTGGGTACCTCATTTAGGTGGAACCATACAATATTTGTCCTTTGACGCCAGTTCATGTCATTTAGCATGTCTTCATGGTTCGTCCACGCTACATATCAGAATTTCATTCTGGTTTAAGGCTAAATCATAGCCCATTGTAGGTATAAACTAATTTGGTTTATCCATTCATCCACTGATGGGAATTTAAATTGTTTCCAGCTTTTTGGGGCGCCTGGGTGGCACAGCGGTTAAGCGTCTGCCTTCGGCTCAGGGTGTGATCCTGGCGTTATGGGATCGAGCCCCGCATCAGGCTCCTCTGCTGGGAGCCTGCTTCTTCCTCTCCCACTCCCCCTGCTTGTGTTCCCTCTCTCGCTGGCTGTCTCTATCTCTGTCGAATAAATAAATAAAATCTTTAAAAATAAATAAATAAATAAATAAATAAATAGTTTCCAGCTTTTTGCTATTATGAATAGTGCTGCTCTCAACACAGGTGTACAAATACCTATTTGGGTAATTCTTTTGGATATTATTCAGAAGTGAAATTGCTGGATCCATATCATAGTTCTAGGTTTAATTTTTTGAGGAATGGCCACACTTCTTCCACAGTGACTACTTCATTTTACATTCCCACTAGCAATGCACAAGAGTTCCAATTTCTCTACATCTTCACCAATACTTGCTATTTTACTATCATTAACAGAAAAAAAATTTTTTTTTAAATAATAGCTGTCCTAGTGGATAAAGTGACATCTCACGATTCTGATTTGCCTTCCCTAATAACCAGTGATGCCGGGCATCTTGTCGTGTGCTTACTGGCCATCTGCTTGTCTCCTATGGAAAAATTCTCTATTTGAAAAATAAATACCAGTCTTAAGCAGAGATCTTTTTACTTTAAGGAGCTAAATGATCAAGTGAAGGAATGTATACAGCCTTCTAAACAGTACAAGTATCAACATTTGGTCTGCAAACACTCAGCAGCCTTGTCACTTAACCTGTCTTATTGCTGTAACACTTGTTTATCTTCTTTCTTAAGATATACTCAAAAGGTTGGATGTTTAAATATCTTTTCTTTTTTAGAACTATGACTCCTTTCCCATTTTAAGATGTTACAGAACTCATTACTTAAAAAGTAATGTGCCATACCAAGTATTTTTTGAAAAAACCAACAATGTTAAATTCACTCAGCTTTCATTAATAAAACCCAGGCATAAAAGCATCATGTCTCTTACCCACATAAAATCAAACAAAAAACCCCACCCTCTTTTTTTTGTTATTGCAAGACTTATTTTGAGAGCACTTGCCTTTAAATCAGAAACTGAGGGGATTCTTTCCTCCAGGAACATCTCACCAAGCTGCTCATCTGAATCGGCAACACATTCAATCAGCTCTTGCCGATGGTCAGCTGCTGCTGCCCTGAATTCTGCTGGAATTTCCCCATATCGCACCACCTGACTAAGAAAAGAAATGCTTTATTTTACTACTGTAAAGATATTCAATTAAACACTACAAAGCACCAATGAAAAAGATAAACCCTAATGGCTAAAAAATTTTTATAGATGAGAAAGAGCTCTGATGTATTTGCATTAAAGTGGCAAGTAAGACTAATGCAGATCTTTAAAATTTAGACAGAATAGTGGGCAAAAATATTTAAACAGGCACAGCAAACTGCAAAGGCTGTGCTACTAGTAAATGTAAGAGCCAAGATTCAAAGGCCTTCTGATTCTTAGGCTCATAGGACTCTTGAAAATTCTATTAACCAAATTAATCAGAATATCACAGTCACTAACAAGGAGGAATAGAGACCTGACTCTGTTCCTTCCCATTAATAACAAACCCAATCACACAATTTTAACACAGAATGCTTTATAGTAAAAAAAAAGGTTACTAAATATGACAAACTCTTCAACCCTAGCCCCAGGTCTCCATTTCGCTGGGGGAGGGATAGGTTAAGAGTTACAAATAAAATATGCACAACTGAGAAATGGATATACTTGATATTTAAAAACATCAGTCTCAAAGGTTTCAAAGTATTTCTTTAAAAATGGAAACTAATGTAAAAAAATAAGCTTTTCAGAAAACATGTTCCTAAATTAAAAAAGTAAAAGAAGCCTACTGCATATAGTCAGAAAATAATTCCTATTATCCCCAAAAAACCTCTTCACAGCCTTCAGATCATAATTTCATCCTTCCTGTCAAGCTCCCTGGTTCTTAGCCTCTTATGTCAGAATCAGCTGCGGGTCCTCTTGAAATTTATATACCCAGAGGTCTAGGGCTGGGAAAGGGGGCAGGTATATTAACAAATTTCATCTGTGGTTGGGGCATACAACAAAGTTTAAGAGCCTTTACTTTAGGAGACAAACGTGTGCCCTGGTAACTTTGGGAAAGTGGATTTATTCATTCATTTACAAATATTTTCTGAGTCCATATTGTGTACCAGCAAGTTCTAGGGCTGGGGACAGCACTGAATAACTTGATAAAATATCCCTGTCCTCTTGGGCCTTACATTCTAAGAAATAGTAGATAAACTATAGTCACTATTATCACACACAAAGTGAGAAAAATACCTCATCTACTAGACAGCCTACACCCTTTCCCTGCCTACAAGACAGCTGATGAGAATAAATGATAGTTAACTGAACACGACACCATTCACCCACCTCCCAGACTAGCAATCCCAGTTTCACAGCAGAGAAAGCAGAGAAAGCAAACCTCTCAGGAATTACCTCCGGAGAAACTGCTAGGCTGTTGGGGCCACTCCTCATAATGAAGGGTCATTTATGACTTCCCACATTGTCCAAAACAGTGCCACTTATAATGTGGTCACATAAATGATAGCATCACCTGAGAGCCTTCCAGAAATGCAAATTCCAGGTTCCACCCTTGATCTACTGAATCAGAATCTTCTGGAGGTGGATCCAGGCATGTGTTTTAACAAGCTCTCAGGTGATTTTTCTGAATGTCAAATTTTGATAACCACTTTTGTATGTAGACGTCACTTAAAATTCATTGATGGATCAAATGCCATGTCAAAAAATTACCAATCTGCTTCTTATATTATCCATTATCCAAACCATATTTGTACTATTTTTAACTGCTTTTTACATATTATCATTTTATCTTTCTAGTCTTATAAAGTAGAGCGAACATGCATGATCCATATTTTTTCCCAGTTTTTATCACAATACCCAGGACACAGCAGCTACTCCATAAAAGTCTGCAGAATGAATCAATGAATGAACAAGTGGAAAAAGAGATACATTATTAGCCCAAGCTGAAGGCCTTTCACCATACCATGCATATCATAACATGATATAAATTACCCAAAAAGTAACATACTCTCCCTTGGAATGAATACTAAGCAAAATGGGAAGCAACTAGGATTAAAGGCATTAAAACACAATCATTTTGGAGTATATTCCTCCAGCCACATTTTAAAAAGATGTTTTGTCTATGTTTAAAGAAATCATCCTTTTTCTTCTCTTTGATGCTTTTTAAAATGTAAGACATTAATAATACATTTTTAACTTACCCAAAGTCTCCATCAAAATAGATGGCTCGTTCCTCAATAAGGTCTATTATACCTCTAAAATTGCCCTCCAAACCAATGGGTATCTGCATAAATGCTGCATTTTGACTCAGTTTAGACCTGAAAAATAAAAATACATATGTTTACCAAACAAAAATACATATGTCCTCCGTAAATCCCTTTGAAATGACAAATAAAAATAAAAGATGTTGTGGAACTGAGAGGTGTATCATCAGGCGCTCAAAACAGAAAATATAAAACAGCTGGGAACAACCAAACTCACCATGCTCAGGAAGCCAAAACCCTATTTAGGCAATAAAAGAACTCTAAAATAAGTATTTTCCCATCAGAGCCCCAGAATATCCTGGATCAAAAACATAAGGGGGAAGAACAAGTCAAAGGTGGTTGGTCAGAAAATTAAAGGACAGTGGGATCACCTTGCCCATCTCTCCTTCTTAGATCAGCCGACTCTAGCAAAGCTAAGTACAGTTATCTGAAGAGGAAGTTCCTACAGGAGAACTTTTAGCACACATGTTAAAAATCAGACATTCATCATCAGCCGGTACCCTCAATCAGGCACGGCTACCGAAGAGATTCACTGGCAGGAATTCTCACTCAAAAGAAATATGCTCTGGCTACCATTGTTTAGTCTAGACTCTAGGCCCCCATCTGTAACTATGGATAGATAACTAAGAATCAACAAATATTTGAAGGTTACCAATAGCTTGAAAGAGGGGTGTGAGCTCAAGAAACAATATTAACTTCCAAGGAGAGAGTTATTAAAATAAAATGTACAGATTTGAGAAGTAACTACCTCTCTATTAATGAAGACGATGCAATAAAAAAGTTTAAGAAATTAATTACATAATTGCAGAAATTAAAAAGAAAAAAAACAGGCTAACAGAAGGGACACAGATGACTATCAGATTAGTAAGCTGGAAGACTGACCTCAAGAATTCTCTCATAACCCAATCCAAAATGAGAAGAAACAAAATGTATGAGAATGTATGGTAGAAAAGTGAATACATGTAGATGAGATCCAGAAGTTCTAAAATCTGTTTAAAAGGAGTTACAAAATGCAGATAAAAGGGAGTACAGCAGAAAGAGAACTGCAGTAGTCAAATGTTAAAAGAGAATTTTCCTGGAATTCAAAGACTTGGTGGAAACAGTCTATCCACTGCCAAGTACAAGTAAAATATAAGTAAAAAGGACAAAAAGTGAAAAGGTTTTGTTTTGCCAAGAAATTATTACAAATACCCAATAAAGAAAACTTTCATGCTCATATTCCCAAATACAACACTTCCATCAATGCACACAGCAATACTGTCACTTTAAGTTCTTTCACACCACATCCTTCGTCATCGGACACATCAATCACTCTTGGTCTCTCCACTACCACAAACTTTACTATTTTCATCGGCCCTAAAATATGAATAGGAACCTGAGAGCTCCATTTACACATCTACCAAAGGTGAAAAGTGAAACTTCCACTCTTTTCAAAGGCCATGTGAAACATACACTATTGGGTAAAGTGTAAAATGCTACAACCATGACTCAGTTACATCTGGTACAGAAAGAAGTGTTACTATGTCTTAGCAAGTATGTTACCATATGAACCCAAGGGAATACACCATACTACTTAAGGGCATTAATTAAAATTTCTCCAGCAAAGGTTAACACAGAAGATGACCCTCTAGGTTGGCCTAAACATATAAAGTACTTTTAGAATCCACACTACATTATTCTCTAATCACAGCAAAACAGTGAATCGCCAGACTGTTTTCTGAACTCACCTTAAACCTCCCTACAATTTAAATCATGTTTTCCCCATTCTACAGAGAAGGTAGCTCATGAGATCACACCACAAACCAAACTGCTGACCTCGTTGTTTCTTTTACTACAGTAAGTCACTCAGATAAATAAATTTTTTAGAGAAAAAATTTTTTTAGGAATAAAGCTTAATGACACTGAATTAATTGTCCTTCTGTATGTAAGGTTTCTTATCCAAATCATCACAGCCCCTCCTATTCTTTCTAAGGCTCAGTACCTCATTTGCTGCAGGGCCCTGGCAGGGTTGGAGCCCATTCGGTCCAATTTGTTAATGAAAGTTAGAAAAGGAACATTGTAGCGCTTCATCTGACGATTAACAGTCATGGTCTGGCACTGCACCCCTCCAACAGCACAGAGAACAAGGACTGCACCATCCAACACTCTCAGGGCCCTTTCAACTTCTATTGTGAAGTCCACATGTCCTAAATGGAGACAAAGAAGTGTGAGGGTCTTAAAGTATGAATTTCTGTAACATGCACGATTACAAGCTTTTGTATCTCTGCTCATGACATAGGTCTTCTAATTAGAATGTGGAATTCTTAGAACACCATACTATTTACTCACCATAAGGTCCAGGGGCCCATCTCTTCAAAAAACTATGAGGGCATGGGCACCTTTAAATCAGCTACAGCTTTCAACAGGCAAGAACCTTCCCACTCACAATTCATTTGCACTGTTTTTTAAGGAAAACAAATAATGATGAAGTGCTCTAGGTCCCAAGTCAGATTTCTCCAACACGAATTCACAGTCACACTTTTAAATATCATTTGACACTCAAAAATGAGCTGGGCCATAGTAAAGAATTAAATGAGCTTTTGTCAAAACAAGCTGCAACAATAAGAATAAGAATTCAGCTCACCAGGAGTATCTATGATGTTGATATTGACATCTTTCCACATGGTATAGGTGGCTGCCGACTGAATAGTGATTCCTCTTTGTCTCTCTAGTTCCATGGAATCCATGACAGCACCAACGCCATCTTTACCTTTCACCTAAACACAAGCACAGAAATTCAGAGTCCCCTGTCCCTGCATCCCAAGAAGGAAAGAAATCTTTACTGAGATGGAACTAGAACACAGATAGTTAACTGAAGCAATTTTTAGAGAAGGCTATCGTCAGAACATATCTTGTGAAACAGAAAAGTGATTACAAGTTTTGTCCTCTATTTACTCTCTAACCCTCTTTCCACTGCTGTTTCCAGCAATGGCTAACATAGAGCAATCGCCTCAGTCTCAGAGCCAACCTCGTTTCCTCTGCACCGTTCCTGTCCACCAGCCTAGTGGTAGTCCATGAGCAGATGCTCAAAGGACAGATTTGTCCCTGCTCTACGACATGTGGATTTTGAGGCCTGGGTGGGAAGGATTCAGCTTTCAAAATACGTGATTTAACAAAATGAACTTCATCTGAAGAAATGGAGAGTTAAGTTACTCAATGATATGGTAATTTCTTTAGAAGACTTTCAAGTTAAAAATTTTTTTCCCTGATGAATGTATTTTGTAATTATTAACATCATACTATATATAGTTTTAAACCCTTTTCCACTTAACATTATAAACACCTTTCCATAACATTAAAAAATATGTAAATACAACTTTAACAGCTGCTTAAGTATACACATGACTTTTTAATTGAAGTATAATTAACAGTTATATTAGTTTCAGGTGGAGACTTAACATTCCTAAAAAATCTACTGAGGATACTCATAGTTTCTAGGAAGATTCCTCACAACACTGCAAGCCAGTTTGAGCTATGTATCCCCTTTGTGACGGGACCTCGATAAAGATCCACTGTAACCATTCTTTTAACCTTTTAGGTTTTGTGATGCTTTATTAAATCATAACTGCTAAACAATTAAAACCAAGCTCTAAGTAGCTTGGAATCAACCATAAACCCCATACCTCATGCATCTTTGCAATTCTGCCAGTGTAGTAAAGCACTCGTTCTGTTAACGTAGTTTTCCCAGAATCAATGTGAGCTGAGATTCCAATATTTCGTATCTTTTCATTAGGAATCACTCCTGATGAACACCATCGGCAGACTTTCCAATTAACCTGGAAAAATTAGAACTTAAATCAATGCACTTTTTATGAGAGGTTGGGATCCTTCCACCCAGGAATCTCAGTGGACACAAAACGTCATGTGATAGCCTGGAAAGGCAAAAGAAGGAATGCCTCAAACTGCAACTCCTGTAACCAGAGGAGAAGCTGCAAGAGAGGACAGAAAGGACATACACATTCTTAAAAATAAATCAATCAGAAAAATATATTCAGATAAGCTAGTTAAATAAAAAGGGACAGATACTTTTCCAAATGTCACAGGTTTGAAAACATGCTGAGGCTGATAAAACCAGAAAGACAACTTCCAACAACTACTTTAATAGGAAACACATGTTTTAAATTTTACTCCCCACCCCCCCTTCTCCCTTACTGTAGTTCACAGCCAGCAAGCGTGTTTTCCAACACATATGCCCTGTGCTGAGGTGCGGACAGCTCCAAGGGAGCCCACAAAAGCTTTCCAATTCCTTCTGCACAAAAACAATTACTCTTGAAAAAAACTTTATTTCATTTTGGTGGAGGCGGGGGTAAGGGAAAATCTTGCATTTTATGTAATCAAGACACAATCTAAAATCTAAACCTCTCCCTATAGGACCGCACATCTAAAATACACTGCAGCACTTCCGGGGAAAGGGAAACAGAAGAACTTGGAAAAGGTGGTCAAATACTAAATGGATTCTGGTGAACAGGCACTTAGATGAAATCCCATGAATACCAGCAACGAAAGCAAACGTGTCTGCGTCCTAGGAAAGGCTCAACTCGTACCCAAACCTACTCCACTCCGCATCCCCCGCAAAAGGCAGAAATACGATCAAAGAAAAGTACTGGGAAGTTCGAACGCCAAAACCACCCAGGGTCGGCCCAAAGAGGGCCGTCCACAGCCCAGGGGTACTGTGCAGTAAAAAGAGCACTCGATAATGAGTCAGAAGCCCTGGGTTCGAACCCTGAACACACGAATTTTTCAGCTATTCTGACCGTCACTCCAGTCACTTCTTTTTAAGGTATAACAGAGAGAGAGAGAGAGAGAGAGAGAGAGAGAGAGAGAGGCTGAACCGTAATTTGGTGGCCCGTCCGCCCACTCTCCCAGGGCACCGAGCCGCAGCTCATGAATAACGAGGATGTGCAGGTACCGAAAGGCTTTTCAGCACTGAGGCACGACACCTCGTATCCAGAGCTGTCAGGAGGTCCCCGGGAAGGCATCACTGTTCCCCAGCCCTGGAGGGACAGCAAGGTCCCGTATGCAGTCCCTGGTTCGGTCTCGCCTCGCCGGGTTCCAGTACCTGCTTCCCTTGCCAGGACAGGGTGGCGGGGACCCGCGGGAGCGGCCCGCGCCCCAAAGCCGCGGCGGCGGCTGCTCCCAGCAGTCTCATGGCAAGCGCAGAACGAGCGTCAAAGTCCGGCAGTTGTGGGTCCGCTCAGCAACCTGACCCACACCGGGAAGCGCTCAAAGTCACGCTGGCAAGAAGTGCCGGAAGAGGGCTTCCGGGTCGAAGGACGCGGGGGAGGAGACAGGAAAGGAGAGAGGAGGGACTTCCGGACCTCAGCGCAGAGCAGTCCCCTCCGCTGCCCTCGCGCCCTCTGTGGACTTGGAAGAGAAAGTGCAGTCGCTTTGGCGAGCTAATCAAGCATTTGCACGTTCCTAGAAAAATGCAACCTTTGAAACGTGGTTATTTTGCGTATTCATTGTTGCCGTCATGTCTACTTTTGCGTAGGTTTTAAATTTTTCATAACTTCTAAAAAATCTGAAATGGCTTCCTCTCCCCTGCAAAGTGCCTAGAAGGCCCTGCTTGAACAGCCACACCAATATAGCAATGTGGAGAAATGTTTATAACAGAATTTAAATGAAAAAAAAAAAAAAGCAAAATTGTTATCTATGTTATTACAAATACAAAAAAAAAAAAAAAATTCTAAGCCATGACCTGAAGGGCGCCTAAGTGGCTCAGTTGGTCAAACATCTGCCTTCTGCTCAGGGTCCTGGGATGGAGAATAGCATGGGGCTCCCTGCTCTGTGGGGAGTCTACTTCTCACTTTCCCTCGCCCTCGCCCCCCCTTCTCCAAGCTCATGTTCTCTCTCTCAAATAAAATCTAAAAAAAAAAAAAAAAAAAAAAAAAAAACATGACTGAAAAGAATGTGGAAAAATGAACTATCAATTATGTTTTTTCTCATTTCAGAAAGTTCATCCTTCGATGTTAAACGTTACGTGTTCAGTCCATATGGAAGACAGCATCCTAGAGGATTCCAGTTAGATCTCTTACAGGTGTTACTCAGTACGTCCAAAACGGAGCTTCTCATCTTCTTCCCCAAAACCTTCTTCTGCAGTCTTTCTTTCGAAAATGTGAACTCCGTTCAAGTTGCCCAGACCTAAAACGTTAGTCAGTTCAACACCACTCTTTGACACCTCCGGTCACATCTGTCCCCATATGTCAGAGGCACCACTTTCAAAAATAGATCCAGGACCTGCGCTTTCTCCCCGCCTCTTGACACTGCCATCTCTCGACCGAATTACTGTAAGAGATTTCCTGAAGGATCTCACTGCTTCTGCCCGGAGACAATTCAGTCTATTCTCACATAGTAACTAGAGGGATCCTTTTCAGCCAGACTCTGTCATTTCTCTGCTGAAAATACTCCATCCAGTGAGTTCATTGTTGCCGTTATCTCTATTTTTGTGTAGGTTTGAAACTTTTCATAACTAAATTTTTAAAAAATTCTGAAATGGCTTCCTCTCCCCCTCAGGGTAAGGGCCTACAAAGGCCCTGCTTCAGCAGCCAAGCTGACATAGCCTTATTTCCCTTGCTGGTTCTGTTCCAGCCACATTGGCCTCCTTGCTGATCCTCGGGTAACCAGAGACTTTGCTCTTCCCTAGATACGGTGGCAGCTCTTTCCTTTATTTTCAATAACCTCATCAATGAGATGTTCCCTAGCCAACTTTTCTAAAACAGCAGGCTCCCCACTTTCTATCTTCTCATGCTGTTTCATTTTCCTTCAGAACACTTCTCAGATATATTCAAACATTTTCACATCCCTGTTTATTGTCCGGCTTTCCCAATGGGAATGTAGGTTCCATAAGGAGGCTGATTTGGTTTTGTTAATTTCTGTATCCCTTGGCATATGCTAGGTGCTAAGTGTTAGTTAAATGAGAACAAATAAATAGAAATCAGAGTAAATTACAGGGGATGAGAAAAGAAAAAGTTTCAATGATGAATTTCAAATTTACTTTTTGTATGTCATCAATGTATTAATTTGCAATAAAGGATTTGTAAACTGAGGAATAAATCAATGTTGAATATACCAAATAAACTTTTTTGTTTATAGACTTTAAGATTTTACTTATTTATTTGACAGAGACAGGGAGAGAGGGAACACATGCAGGGGGGAACTGGAGAGGGAGAAGCAGGCTCCCCGCTGAGCAGGGAGCCAGGGAGCCTGACACAGCAGGGAGCCTGACACTGGCCTTGATCCCAGGATGCCGGGATCATGACCTGAACTGAAGGCAGACACTTTACTGACTGAGCCACCCAGGCGCCCTTGTTTATAGACTTTCAAAAATTCAGTTTTTATAAGCCTTTATATGTATGTTTAAAATATATAAATACATAATTATGCAAATGATCATAAAATTAAGGTTAAAGATATAATTGTTACATAAAATAGTATATCTACTACACTAAAATCACTTTAACAAACTAATAGTTTCCTTAAGTAAAAATTCATGCTCATTATCATGTGTATATTTGTATATATTCATATTATTCTGTAATTATTATACTGAATATATTCTTATTTGTATTAATCACTTTTAACCAAGGTAATCAAGTTTTCTTTACTCCAAAAAGAAAACTGGAAGATAGAAAACCAAGAACTGTCTAGCTAAATTTTTATGAGTACATATTATAGATGATCTCTGTTAAGGTGTGTGTGTGTGTGTTTAGAGAGAGAGCAAGAGCTTGCTGGGGGCACAGGGCAGAGGGAGAGAGAGAATCTTAAGCAGGCTCCATGCCCAATGCAGAACCCTATGTAGGCTGGATCTCACGACCCTGAGATCATGACCAGAGCCAAAATTGAGAATCAGACGCCCAACCAACTGAGCCACTCAAGCACCCCTACTTCTGTTGTTTTAAAGTGGCAGAATACACATATACAATATCATCCAAAACATTTCCACACTGTAAATTCATAGTCATTTTATAATCTCTAAGAAAATTGAAACTATCTTCAGTGACCAAAATCTTGTATCAGTTTTTACATAGAAACTGTCCAAGTGTCCAAGGACTAATTTATTTTCTAAGCTCTGGAAAAGTTAACTAAGAATTTGAAAAATTACAACTTTAACTAACACATTCAGTCCTTATAATAGTATTATAATAATCATGTAAGATTAAAACCCCTTTAAAAGACATCTGCATTGCAAATTTATGTAGATAAACACCATTTTATATTTTGTAATCTTACACAATTGATGGAGTCAATGATAACTTATTTGACCCATAAGATCAATAGAGGAAATTTGGAAAGTTTAAATCATGAGTTCAACCTTAGTTTTATAAAAACTAGAAGATTTTATTAGCATTTATTTTACATAATAAAAACTGGAAGACATATAGTTGCCTTCAAATATTCATTCCTTTACCCAAATCCATCTATTTATCAGATATATTTCATAAAACTTTTTAAAAAGTACTTCATAAACCTTATAATCATTCAATCATATTTAAAATTTCCTCTTTTATCTTGAAAACTTTCTTCTTATAATTATACTAACAAAAGCTATTATTTAAATGCACTTATCCACATTTTTTATGCAAACTACATGGGTAGTTGGAAAGTCTCTCCCAAAGCAAACTTCTCATACAAGTGACAAGACTGAGGAAAATTTTCACAGAAAAATAATATAAGATGGTAGGCAAGTAGTCAGAAGATAGGAGATGGTGCTTAAAGTCAAATTTGCCAGAGGACACCAAAGTCTGATCAGAACCCCCAAACTGCAAGAGACAATAAGCATGATCCTGGGGACAAATCACCAGAATGCAGATTTACAGCAAATTCCATGTAATCAGGGACAGAAGGGACTCAAGAGGTCTCAGACATGTACATTATTAAAAAATTGAAGATCCTAATTCACTGCAGTGAGGGTCTAGGTCACACTTCAGTAGAATCTCTAAATTGTCCTAGCCCTATCAGCCTAAGACCACTGTCTTAGTCCATTCAGGCTGCTGCAACAAAAATACCATAAACAATATAGTGGCTTATAAACAACAGAAGTAGGGTAAGGGAGGGGCACCTGGGTGCGGTTAAGTGTCTGGCTTTGGCTCAGGTCATGATACCAGGGTCCTAGGATTGAGTCCCGAGTTGGGCTCCCCACTCGCCAAGAAGCCTGTCGCTCCCCCTGCTTGTGTGCTCTCTCTCCCTCTCTCTGTCAAATACACAAATAAAATCTTAAAAGAAAAAAAAAGGTAAGGGAGCTCTCTAGTGTCTCTGTTATAAAGGCACTAATCCTATTCAGGAGCGCTCCACCCTCATCAGTGCTCCTGAGCTCAGGAGTGCTCCAAATACCATCATCATCATAATGCCACATTTAGGGCACCATCTGATTCCAATGTGCTCCTGCCCCAATGTGCTCCTGCCCTTGTGACAGTAAGGATAATGGAGTCATAAAGATAGAGTAATGGAAACCTATCACTGAGACTGCTAGGTACCAGGAAAACCTCTAATGTAGCAAGGAGTGTAAGTATGCAATTTGGCCTCATTGCCAAGGCCACATTCACCAAATTGTTGCTATCTTTCCATTCCCAAAAGATCGAGGGTTCCAGAAAGATCAATGGTTGTCCACAAAGGAAAAATAATATGAACTACAAGCTACAGAGAACCTTCTTCTTACACGGTTGACTCCAGCAGTATGGTAAAAATAATTCTTTTTAAAAAAATTTTATTTTTTTTATTTTTTAAAGATATTTATTCGACAGAGAGAGAGAGACAGCCAGTGAGGGAGGGAACACAAGCAGGGGGAGTGGGAGAGGAAAGAGCAGGTTCCCAGCAGATCAGGGAGCCTGATGTGGGGCTAGATGTCAGGACCCTGGGATCACGCCCTGAGCGGAAGGCAGACGCTTAACGACTGAGCCACCCAGGCGCCCTGGTAAAAATAATTCTGAAAAGAGGCAATTTCAGCAACATGTGAACATAAAGAATTGACATTTAATCTATGTCACATAGTTTTATGGGTGGCCCCACATGAAGCACTGTGTCATAAGAAGAAATATATATTTAATTCAATTTTTGTTTACTTTCTATGATAAACAAATTGGGAGGGAAAAAATAGCTATAAATGCTCTAACTGCTACATGATGTGTAGAAGTTACACTGTTTTAAATACAATTATTTATTAAAGTGTGTTTTCATATTTGAATATACTGACTCAAGTTATCATCAGTGTAATGATTTAAGCAGAAAAAGAATAATTACAACATCTATTCTATTGGGATTTTCTCTATCAAGTAAATTTATGCAGAAGTGTTATTTAGAATTTATGCTTTATGACAACTTCCCAATGTTATTAGTATACTAAAGTATGCATAAGAGGAAAATGTTAACATCTTTAATTAATACATGCTCAATTACTTTTTGTTATAAAAATGAACAGACATGTATGCATCTTATTCTAATAACTAATTACAGGCATGAAACACACTGATAAAATTAACAGGATGTAATATGGAAAACTAGGAGAATATAAGCACAATCACATAGTTCTATTTCCAAAGTGAAGAAAGCAAGATACTAGGATTATAGAGTGATAGTGGATTTTCTTTTTTCCCCTCTGAAACAACCAAAACTTAAGGGTTAAGATTTTATATTCTCATAAACTTCAAACTTTTCCTAAAAACAGATTAATGCTTGAATTCTAGAATAAAAAAGCTCAAGCTGAATTTTTAAATGGTATAAAAGGGAACGACTGAATTAAGTATCTTGCTCAAACACACATATCACCTGTCTAAGAAATTTTGAGACAATCAATCATTCAGGTTTACAGAATACCAAATGCATTTTTCTAAATGTCACAAAAAGGCTGAGCAGAGTTTCTCCAAGGACACTCCGAATGTTAACTGTGGAGACAGATTAAGCTGTTTGTGGGAAAGGAGAGCAGAAATATGCTACCTTAAGAAGTTAAAGAGAAAGATCAATGTAAAGTCTGATGAATGTTAAGAATGTAATATGGAACAAAAAGGAATACACTGTGTAAAGAAATAAGAATAAAACTCATATATACTAGCAATTTAAAATCTTTCCTTAAAATTCAGAATTATTTGATTATTTCAATGTAATTTATCAAAATAATTTCTCATAAAACAGTACTAGGATAATTTCGCTTTATTTTTTAAAATCTTAAAGCTAGCTGGCTATTATATAACACATAAAATCTGATTTAAATAATTTTACCTTTATTAACATCACTGTAGTATTGTGTTAGTGAAAACTGAGACTGTTTTTTAACATTTTACTTTCTTATAACTAATACATATGATAAACCTAGCTAGCTGTACATTCAATCTTGAATATATAAAAGAATACATAGCCAATAGGGCGATAATTGGGTAAGCAAAATCAGCTTTAAAAATTAGTATGTTTTAAGAGTTTTATAGAATGTTTAGCAACTTACTTAAGTTGTTGAATATCAAAGTTTTACTCCTAAAGTACGGACAATATAAAGCTAGCACATCCAAGAACATTCAGATATCAGAAGAAAGTTAAGTACAGTACTGATTTAACAAGAGATTGGTCTTATGTGTATAACCCAGCACCATTACTTTCTCTGTTAAAACAATCAAAACTAAACAAATCAAATGCAAGGCTATTTATTTTTTGTTGATTGTCACAGGTGATCCTTTGATGTTGAGTTTGTCCACAAAAACATTTGATCTCCTTCCACGTTCAATGGCTGGACTTTGATGTTTCTCCCTGAGAAATATAATATGAACATTAATACCATTTTTAAATGGCCAATAGTTTACAAATCAATACAAACATGACTTAACAAAAAACCAATGCAATTTATGGAGAGTTTTATCTAAACTTCCGTAATAGCTTTGAAAAACATATGAGAGACTATTTCATTCACATTTAAGAAAGCAACAGCTGCTTTCCTGAGCTAGATTGAACTGTTTAACCATGCCATTCAACATGGTAGCCACTAGCCACATCATTCACATTTAAATTAATTAAAATAAAATAAAGTTTAAAATTCAGTTCCTCAGCTGCATCAGCCATATTTCAATGTGGTTCAACAGCCACATGTGGCTCTTGGCTGCCATATTGGACAGTATAGATACACAACATTTTTGTTATTACAGAAAATCATTCCTGAAAGTTCTATTGGACAGTGTTAGTTTATAGAAAATGCCACTGATAGGGCCATAGACTTATAGATCATCCTTAAAGAGCAAAGCTTTCTCTAACAGGGACCTGGATTTCATAGTCAAACTTAGCACTGTAAAGTTTTTTTATCAATAAACTTTACAAAGTGAGACAAATAGTGTCTGAAAGTAATATGGAAGCTAATTTTCTATGGAAAATATTAGAGTTCTAAATTCCTAAATAAGTATATTAAAATAAAAGATGCTAGCACATAAAATACTGCTCAAGGCTTCTGATTTACTTGATACCCACTTGTCCACCGCTGATTCTGTGAAGCCTTCCACCTTCCGCAGCAATCCTCCACTCTCTTATGGCCTAGAACAGATTTCTGTTTTAAGGCCTGGTGAGGCGTCTCTCTCTCTTAAGTGTAGATTTAATAGGAACTAGGTATTGTTTTCCATTTTTTCCCCAGAGAAACAAATTAAATCTTAACTCTAGAATATACTAGAATATACACTAAATGTAAAAAATCTCTATAATCTTTAAGGTGTGGTTTCAGCACAGCTATTCCAATGGTAATCCCAAAGGAGGCTAAAGTTTTGGAAAAATGCTTCCAAAATATCTAATTTCTAATACCTAATATAGGTGCAAATAATGTTATATATTATGCAAGTATCTAAAAATGCATTTACCATTGACTTGCTAGGGAATTTTTGTTAAGCTTTTCAAATAGAGCCCCTCTCCCCTTATCATATCTCTAGATACCAGTATCTTTACTTGGCATGAAATGTATGACTCTTACTATATTCAGAGTAAAATCTGTTTTATAAGAATAATTACATTATAGTATTTCACTTTTCCTTAGAAGGATTTTAGCCCCTATCTTCTGAGGCATAATTTGCTAGTGAGCTACTAATCATACAATCTTAAAATATTATGGGTTTTTAGATACAAATTCAAATTTGTGTGGAATGCTCAGATATAAGGTAAAATCATTACATCCTTCACAAAAGATACTGTTGATACAAACAACGGATGTTAATCAAAACTTCCTGACACAGAGGTAAAGTTACATAACCTTTCTTCTAATTCTTCTTAAAAAACACAATTTATTTTAGAAATAACCTTTACCTTCTTTTAAGTTCTCGGCAGCCTGAATTCTCATGACCAACACTTCGCACCCTAGGGTTTTCTACATTGCGCCACTGTCCCGCTGGTTTGTACTTCAAAATCTCATTTTGCCACTCATTGTCAAAAGCATGAGCATCACCTACATTAAATATCAAAATAAAGGGGCAAGTATTAAGATATCAACTGTCAGTAACTGCCTTGGCTCCCACATACTTGACTCTGGCCTTGTGCTTCCATCAGCCTAACCTCAAGATAGAGGTAGGGAACTGTTCCAAATATAAAGGTTTTTGATTCAGAGTAATATTTCCTTTTTTGTTTGTTCCTCTTTTATTCCTATTGATAATTTGGTTACTGACGATCTGGTTTTTCATGCACCTGCTGGATATATTATTCTATCCAATGAACGCTTTGACCCAATTACACTGACTTACAGTCTTTCTTCCTGGATCATCTTCCTGGTAATCATGCTTTTCCTCTGTACTTGGGCACTTCTCCTGTAACTAGCACTTCCTATTAACCTCACTGTTTTCCTACATAACTTGGCCTACCTGGAAAGCTTCTGTTGTCAGTTTCCTAAGACAGGTTACTCATCTCAACTGTCAATTTGTTATGAAGTAGGCAATCTAACTTCAATAACAACAACAATGGGTAAATGATAATACTTGTTCCATCAGGTGGCCTTTATAATAATAATGTGTTCCCTCACTAAAATTTTCTTCAAAATGTTAATTACTGTGAAGTATTCTGTGTACATTTAACTATGACAAAACTATAAAGGTTAAAATTAAAGAAAGGTTAAGATGTTGTAGCTTCTATCTCATTGCATAAGAATTTTCTCTAAGCCAACCATAAGAGAATTTCTTTTTCTAAAATGATATAATTTAAGCCATTTTCATTCAAAAAATTTAAATTTAAAGTGACAAAACACTTTCATTCAAAATACTTATTGAAAGTAGGAGATGAATATAACCCAAAAACTACAATGAGAAGAGTTAAAACACTGGAAGGACTTAAATGCATTGAAGAATGAATATAAAATCTAGAAAATGGAAAGACATATACATGATATATTATCTAACAATACAAGAAATTAAAATCTTATCTATACAAAACCTAAAGTGTCCAACAATACAGAATGGTTTAAATAAATTATGGCCCCTTCATGAAAACTTTTAGGTAACCATTTAGAATGTTTTTGAAAAATAATATCATAGGTGACTGTTTTTGCAATTATAATGGTGAATTAAAATAAGCACAATATAAACTAGATAGTAAAATACCAATTTTGAGAAAAAATGAATGTGTTTATATATACATAAAACTACTAGGAACAAATACACTAAAACATTAGTAGTTATTTTGGGTTGAGATTATGGATAATTTTAATTTTCTTCTTTATTCTCTTTAATACTTTTCAAATATACCTCAGAAATATTTAAAAACTCATTTTGCCTACTGGAAGTCTTATTAAATGGCAATCCAAAAGATTCCATTTTCCAAGTATAAAACAAAACAAAACAAAAAAAACATTACCAAAAATCACTATAAAAAAAACAAATGTACTATGAAACAATGAAACCACAATTTTATTATTTTGATAAGGTAGTCCTTACACATATCGCTCATAAAATACCTCAAAATGACATCTTATGAAATGTTTCTACAAAAAACATTGGGTTCTACCAGTACAGCTGTTATTTTAAGAGGAAGAATGCTATTTTCTGTGACAACTTACTTTCATTCATATTGATGAACTCTTGATTGACCTCTTCATCTCCAGTCTTGTTGTTCTTTGACTTTTTAATGACATGAGCTCGGTCATGAAGATGATGACCAATAGCCATTTTTTCTAGTCCACTGTCAGAATCTCTCATTGCTCTCCTAGTTTCCTTTATCTGTAAAAATGAAGAAAAAAGATTAGTTATTACTTGAATATACAGAGAATGGATGTAATTCTCAACTCCTCAGGACCTGTTTACTTACAGAGGTAAGACCATAAATCTACAGCTTTAAAAACACTGGGTACTCACTTCCACTACTAACTTGCAGTAAAATTGTGGTAATTGTTCTCTGATATTTTCAGAACTGCTTAAAATTAAAATGTCTAGGGCAAATAGAACCACAATTTAAACTTTTTCTAAGTTATAATCAAATAGTGTAAACAAATAATAATTATATAAAACTTAGTGCCTTCAACACTGTCCTTAACACAGTGTAATAATTGGGAGTACATCCCTACTAAGCAAGGGCAACTGATTATTCAGCAGTCATGCTGATGGGCTTGAATCTCATGGGTCCTACATATCAACTCTATGGTTTATGAGAATATTCATGATAGCCAGAGACTATTAATATTAGCATGGTTTGCTATGGGATGTCTACAACTGAATTGTTTACATTTAAGAGGTATGTCGTTTTTAGCAAGTTAAAATGAAAATGTCTGCTCTATGGCAAGAGCATCATTAAAAGTTATGTCTTTATATGTAAGAACTAAAAAATGAACTATTCATACCCATTAAACAGGCAAACCTAATGGTTTTTTACTATAAATACTAATGAGGAAGTGTGGAAATGGGAACTCTCATACCAGACTTTGTGGGAGCCAACTGTTTCAATCACTATGTGATAGTAACTTAGTAATTTTTACATAAAGATGAAGACACCCACCTCCTACAAATCAGCAATACCATTCCTAGACTATTTGCATAAGAAGACATGTGTAATGATAAGTGAAAAATTAGAAATACCTAAATATCAATCAACAGGAAAATAGATTAAAAACTGGTATATTCATATTTTGGATAATACATAGAAGTCAAAATAAAGAAATAGAGCTGCATATATCAACTTGAATAAATCTCAGAAGCATATTACTGAGCAAAGTCAAGTTGCAGAGGACACACGCAGCATGAAACCATTTATATGAAGTTTAGAAACCCGTAAAATAATTATCATATATTTTATGAAAGCATACATAAGAAAATTATAAAAACATACATGAAAATGATAAGTTCCAGATACAAGAAAATGGTTGTTTTGTGGAGAGAATAAAAGGGAAAAGGAACCAGGGAGGGAACAGTGCACTGAAAGCTTTAACTGCATCTAATATTTTTGCTTAAAAAGAAAACAAAACAGACAACTTACAGCAGATAGAGAAAAATGTTATGATTTGACTAAACTGGGTGGGAGGAATGTGGATATCTATTATATTATTTTCTATATCTTTTCTGTACATTTGAAGTATTTCAGGAGTTAACAAAACTCATTTACTTCAGATATAAAGTAAAAGTAGGCATTTATTTCATGAGACAAAGACTTCTTTTAGTGCCTACTTACCTGGTAAACATGTAAAGGTAATAATAAACATCAATAGATACTCACATGAAAAAAGGCGCCTGAGGTAGGGGTTAGGGGTAGGAAAAAAATGCCTTAAACTAAGTAAGTACAGTTAGCATTATTGTTTTTCACAGTGATATGTGTCTTCTTTCCTTATCTCTACCCCCAGAATATCAGATCAAGCTTTAATAATTAAAATCCAATATAGGTGATCTATCATTCCACAACTTTATGAAGTTCCAAGAATGCTCAGAAAATACTTACTCCTCCTGGAGCCCTACGGGTTTGAGTTGAGGCCTGGAAAACCTTTGGTGGTTCATCTCCTACTTTGGAATAAGTCATAACTGAGGAAGAACTAAATGAATGTCCATTTGGATCCACTGAAAGGTGACCCTAGAGGTAAATATAAATTTTAAGTCCAGAGAGTTTAGTCAAATACGAAGAATTGACATCAGAGGATTCAAATAAGTAACAATACTAGCTAAAGATCTACTAAGGGTACCATACTATCAGTATGGTATATCCAAATGGCACCCCCAGGAAGGTCCTCATCTCCTTCCATGTTAGGTACCAATTCTCACTCTCCTTGCGAGGAACAGTAAGAAGTGACTCACTCCGAGATCCTTAAGTCTTTGTGACCAAAGACTTACAGCTCAGATTTAAATACAGATGCTGTGCCCTGAAGCCTATGATGCTTTTACAGTCAGTGGTTGACCCCTGTGTGCAATTTTGCCAATGCTGAGCCAATTAGCCATACACCAAGAAGTTTTATACCTCCCGTGGGTACCAGATCGCTAGATTATGAAAATCATTAATAATGCCATTAAGAATGATTTGGACATTCTGAAATGATCCTTAGATTCTAAACTGGATGACTAAAATAATATGAGTCTTCTTCATATTGAATCAAGTTAATTTTTGATGTTAATATCATGAGTAGAAAAGAGTATTAGCACTAGTTTATGACTATTTGGACTTTATGGATCTAATCCAATGCCTAAACATCATTCCTGAAATTTCTGTCTTCAGCTTTTTAAAAGAAAACACTAAAACTTGATTTCCTAAATGTTACAAATCCTTTTAAGTAGACAAGCTAAAAATAATTAAAAAGTCTAAGTTCATATATAAAATGTTCATTTACAATAGTGATTTTCAGCAGGATAAATGTTTTTGAGGTTGTTGTGTTTTTTTTAATTTTGAAAGTTAATTAATGCTATTTTTCAAACTCGTGGGTTGTGAAATCAATTTGGTGGGTTCTAACCAGGATTTTTAAAATATGAACTAAAATAGAAAATAAGAGCACACACTGTAAATAATATGATCATTTTCTCACAAAACTTCTGTTTCGGGTTTATTTTTACAGTACACAAGTATTGTGTACTGGGTCATACTGTTAAGATACATTTTTCAGCCACCGTGGACCACGATTAAAAAAAGTTGAAAGCCACTATAATATAGGGTACCAATAACTGAAATAATGTTCTCATCAATTTTTTAGTACTTACAAAGTTTCTTTGTAATTCCTGCATACTGTTTCGCATATTTAACATCATTCGGTCCATTGCCTGAAAAGGGTTGACATCTGTACGCTACAGGATATTAGGAAGTATGTTATTAACTATAAGTACAACACAAAAGAAGCAAATCAACCTTCCTGAAACAGCTGAAAAAATTTTTTTTCTTGATTTACACAGTGGGAGCTCATGCAGCAATTGACCAGGCAAAGATAATTTAAGAACTATACGAAAAAGCGATTTGTTAAAGAAAAAATGGAAGCACACACAAAATCTCAAACAGCCAACATATAAATAATCAGGGAGTTGCAACACTATAAATACATGCATACATACATGTGTATATATACACATATATACATGCATGAACATATAAACACATTTATCAACTTTCTCAAAACACAATTCAGTTAATATTTAAGTCCTGAGTGGTGTATTCTGGGCTGGGACAATTCTAGCATAGACTAGTTTTCAAGTTTTTCCTTCTTCCCTCTCAATATCTCACCATGCAAATCGATAAAACTTGGGTATAAGATACCAATGTCACTTCCACCAGTACGACACAGCTGATAGAAACTGCCTCTGAGGTCTCCAGCTCTCCTTTACATAAGAGGATCCAAGTAATAGAGGCTAATTCACTCTACTCATAGACCTGGAATTTGCTACCTACAGTGGAAGGCTCAATAGAACATTCCCTGTAGGTATGGCATATGCTTCTTTAGAAGAATAGTTAATTCCTCTAGAACTGTGGTTTTTTAGTAAAGATTGATTTTGACTCCCAGGGGACATTCATTAATAATTATATTCATTTTTGTGTGTCACAACTGAGGAGGGGGTATGACTGCCATTTAGTGAGTAAACGTCAGAGACGCTGCTAAAATCCTACAAAAAATAGGACAGCCCCCCAGAACAAGAATTATCTAGCCTAAAATGACAATGGTGTCAGGGGCTGAGCGGCTCTGCTCTCGAAAAATCTTTTAAGTTTTACCATTAGAACACTCACGGGAAATTAAAAAGTGAAGCACACATTTTAGTGTGCCAGCTGATACATTGTTTACTACTATAAAACAGAAGCATTTGATTCAAGGAACTCCTCCACTCAAACAGGAGTCTTTTAATCCTGTAAGACACTGTAGTTCAGTGCCAGTATTTCAGCCCCTCTAGAGATTCTTTTACTGTAAGCCAAGCTGGGACTCAATAAAGAATTATCAAAGGCCTGTCTATGTCTCTGCCTTCCAATGGGTTTTTATTACTTGTAACAATGGGAAACAGAAGAGAAAACCAAATTCTTCTTTAAAACCTGCACTTAACACCATAAGGAACAACAAAGGCACATTTAGGAGATACTGATATATCTTTGGGTACACAAAGGACTGCAGTAGAATTAATCTGCATTTCAGAGATTCAACACAATTCACGAAACATTCTGAATACTTTGTTTCAACACCAGGTTGAGAAATCAGGGCTATATAAGAGATACAATTCATGAGAATTGGAAAGGCTAACCCAAATCAGAGGAGAAGGAAGAAAAGATCAGATGTTTGGGTATATTATGCCCTTTTCTCAATTCACTGTCAAATCGCCATCCAAAATGTACCTGTACTTGCTGTGGGGTGGCCCAAAACCTTGGAGTGACAAAAGTGTGGGAACAAATTAGAGCTAAGATTCCAGTGGGCTCCTAAAGACTTCGGGAACTTTGTACACACGCTCTTCTCTCTGCCTGAATGTTTTTATCCTGACTCTCAGCATAGTTTCTTCTCATCATTCCATTTACACCTCCTTAGAAGGGCCACCTATAAAAGTAATCTCTGCTTCACCTCCCATCTGTCATTATATCATTACCCTGCTTCATCTCCTTCAGAGCTCTTTGAAGTACTTTATCTGAAATTATTTTGTTTTTTATTGCCTGTCTTCCCACTCCATAGAAATCATCTCTGTGAAGGCAGGGCTATCCTCTCTGTCTTATTCATTATTATATCCTCAATACTTTTAAAGTAATTCCCTGGCACATAAGGAGGGCTCAATAAACATTTGCTGAATGAATGAACAAATTATCTCTAGTTTGGCTCAAACCCATATATTCAATTCTTCACCAGATAAATCCACCTGGACATACTACAGATGCCTCAAATGCCCAACACCGCAAACTGAAATGATCCTTTGACCACCCCTGCTCTCATATCTGTACTGTATGAACGCACCATTCCTTAGCTCAGCGGCATTCCCATCTAGCTAATTCTTCATGCCAAAAAATGGGCATAGTACTTTCCTTTTCCCTCTTTACTGTCCTTTCAACCCAGTAAATCCCCTAGTTTTACCCATTTCACCTCTTTAACTCTCAAATGAGACACTGCAGGCATTGCCCTAGTAGAACCCATTACTAATATTTCCCAGAACACCCTAACAGCCTCCTGGCCTCCCTGCCTCGACTGGTGTTCCCTTCTAATCTGTCCTTCCACTGAAGGCACAATAATCTTTAAAAATGAGAATCTGCCTCTATCACCATTTTGCTGAAAATTCATCAACTGATTCCCCTGTTCTTAAGATAATGTCCACAGTCCTTAGCAGGATCAAAAGAAGTCCCTGGTTACCATCCTATCTTTATCTACTCTCCAACTTATGCTCCAGGGCCAAGTGATCCTAAACATCTTTGAGCTCCTGAGCCACCAGGTCTTTGCATATGCTGTCTCTTCTGTGTTGAATACTCTTTTTCTCCTCTCCCTGCTTTCCCTTGCTAACTCCTATTCAACCTTAAGGTCCCAGAAATCTCTGATTAACCTCCACACCACCACCCTACCACCAAAAGGTCTGGGTAACAGGGTTTTTTTTTCTATCTGTGCTTCCATAGCATGCTAAACTTCCTGATCATTTTACTGATAACTCTGTGCTATAACTACTTTTTTAATTTGTCAATTTGTCCCACTGTAAACTCTGATCAGAAAGGACAAATGTTAGGTATGTCAGACTTTAAGGAGACAGATGGCTTAAGTCTAATACAAGAAGAAGAAACTTTTTCATAAGAGAATAGATGCATCCATAGGAAATGTTCCAAAGTCATGCTATTCTCTGCTACTCCCCAGGCTGCTTTTAACTGTATTAGAAACTAGCATCACAGAAAAGAAAGAAACACGAGTGGGAGAAAAGCTGGTTGTAGAGTAGCCATACTTAGATGTGGGAAAGGAAAAGCTGCATGAACAAATTAACTTTAGAAAACTTTTAGAAAAAGCAGACAATCTGAGCTTCTCCAATGTGCTCCTCTAGCTACAGTTTGGTGCTTTTTCATCTTTGGGAAAGTCATCATAAGCATGTGGAAGTGTCCAAACTTTCAAACAAACTATGGGGATCCCTTTTGTAAATCAAGCGAATATTCATCTGTTAAAATGTATTTTTTCTTTTCTGAAGACTGATTTTATATATGTTGATGTGACTTAATTCAGAAAAAACATGCCTGAATACTCTAATACATAAAACAGGTTTCAGTACAAATTCTAAAAAGCTATTTTGAAAATAAGTGAAACTGCATGCCAATTCACTTTGCTTGAGTTAATAAAAAATAAATATTTGTCAGAAAATATTGCTAAAATGGTTTGTGTCTCATGATACGAACCATACCACCAAAACTGCCAAAAGGCACAAGAGAATTCATTGCCTAGAAAAAAAATCCAGTTAATTTTGGTTATGATATTTATTATATAATAATCCCCAAAAAAGAAAGAAATGTACTATATAATCACGTAGTTCAGAGCTAACAAACTTTTAGATCCACTTAATAAAAAAATCCTCAAAATATATTTTAAAAACTATCCACTTATTATTCATCATAGAGCCTGACAGGAGCCTGGAAGACAAAGGGGGAGACCATATACCACTTTTAAATGTGACTACTGTGGTATTTACCAAAGGCAGTTGAAAGAAAAAGTCTTTGCTATAGATTAAGACAAACATTTCTCAAAGAAAATGCAAATTCACACAAAATTAATTAAAACATAAGGCACAATGATTAAGATCTCATCTTTCCTTCGCTCAACTATACCATATTTTTAAAAGATGAGTTAATCTTGCTTATAACCAATTAAAATAAGCAATTATTTACATTAATAACATTTCAAAAGTAGAGATATTGGGCAAAAAAATTAATATTTCCCAAGAACTAATACATGGAATAAAAAATATAGACTTCAGAAAGGATCACACACAGATTTAAAAATATGCAGGGTCTTTGATAAGCAAAAGAATGTTAAGTATAATAGATGGAATTATCTAATATTTTACAAATTGTATTCCTCAGTAGATTCAGATAAGTAAAAATAAAATTTTAGACAAACATATATACACATTAAAAACTTTCATTACTTGGAAATTTCAAATATTGAAAGTAAAATTTAATTTTTTGGGTAAATGGTATATATAAAGTTTTACCATCATTCAGTGATAATTTCCTCCTTGGGTAAATTATGTTGAAAAATAGAGAACACTGTGTATTTATATTAAATTTTATAATAAATGTTATCAGATTACATATATTTATACTATTTATTTATTTATTTTTAAAGATTTTATTTATTTATGTGACAAAGAGACAGCCAGCAAGAGAGGGAACACAGCAGGGGAGTGGGAGAGGAAGAAGCAGGCTCCCAGCGGAGGAGCCCGATGTGGGACTCGATCCCGGAACACAGGGATCATGCCCTGAGCCGAAGGCAGACGCTTAACGACTGCACTACCCAGGCGCCCCTATACTATATATTTAGAACAGTAATCTCCAAAGAATATTGGACACATCAATATAATTTCTCTATTTCTTTTCACTGAAATCAAAAACATTGTAGATTGACTTTGGTGCCATCACTCTATCTAAATGTTAGATGGTCACATGTCATATCTTGAATTATAAACTGCTTAATTAAATATATTTACAGATTGAATTATCTAGTTTTAGGGGCCTCTGGGTGGCTCAGTCAGTTGGGCAGCCGACTTTTGATTTCAGTTGGGGTCATGATCTCAGTGTCATGGTATCGAGCCCCAAAATGGGGTGTGCAGTCTGCTTGTCCCTTTCCCTCTGCCCCTCCCTCTACTCCTCCCCACCTCCCGCTCATGCTCTATCTCTAAAATGAATAAGTAAAATCTAAAAAATTAAAAAAATTAAAAAAATTAATTATCTAGTTTTAAGCAAAACTAATCCTCCCAAAATGGACAAGTGGTTTAAAAATATCCCCATAAAGAAATCATGAACTAAAGAAAATGCTAATAATATAAACAAGAAAATAGCATAGCTGATGCTTCCCTATTTTTGTAGGAGTCTGTTTTCCTTCATAAAATGGCTGATAAAGATGACAAATGTCAGAGAGCCTGGGTGGCTCAGTTGGTTAAGCACCTGACTCTTGATTTCAGCTTAGGTCATGATCTCAAGGTCATGAGATCGAGCCCAGCATCAGGCTGTGCACTGGGCATGGTGTCTGCTTAGGATTCTCTCTCTCCCTTTCCCTCTGCCCCTCCCCCCACTCATGGGCATACATGCACTCTCTTTCTCCCTCTCTCAAATACATAAGAAAAATCTTTAAAAAAAATTTTTTAAACTTTATGGCTTCACGAGAGAGAGAGAGAGAGAAGCTTTCTATGAATTTTTATTAAAGTTTAAATGGACTAGAACTGCTCACATGCTCAAAAAAGCCTATTGTTCTCTTGGCTGTGCTCTTTTCAAATAGCAGCAGTATTTCCCATCTTCTGCAGTCAATTTCTTTTTTTTTTTTTTTTAAGATTTCATTTATTTATTTGATAGAGAGAGACAGCCAGCGAGAGAGGAAACACAAGCAGGGGGAGTGGGAGAGGAAGAAGCAGGCTCCTAGTGGAGAAGCCTGATGTGGGGCTCCATCCCAGAACGCTGGGATCACACACTGAGCTGAACGCAGACACTTAACGACTGCGCCACTCAGGCGCCCCCTGCAGTCAATTTCTAATTTCTGTTCTTACCTTCACCTCTAGTTATAAAACACTGACTTAGAAAAGTTCAAGTTGGCATAGAGGTCTTTTGTTGCTATTTTTTAAAAAATTTATTTATTTATTTTTGCTATTACATTTAGTCTTTCACATTTAGACATACACATGTCAAATGTATCACACCCTATGGGAAAAAAGGAGAGGCATTTCTCCCCAGGATAAATTATAAAATGAGTTTTGGCTAAAAGAGAGGCTGAATGTTCCTTGGAAAATCTGCTGTAACTCTGCTGTAAATCTATATTTTAAAAACTATTACTGCCCTAGGATAATATCAGTACTCTTGGCTGGCAAAGGGTTTTCATAAAATTTGAACAAGAAAAAAGTGCATGGGTGTTAGCATTCTAAGATAGTTGATACGATATAATGACTTTTTCCATCGGGAATAAAATTGTCACTTCTTCGTTCTTCTACAAAAGCTACAAGTAGCTCATTTATGCACATAAATACAAAGTACTATATAGAGCCCTACATCTGCCTTGCTATGGTTAGAGCAGATAGACAAAATATTTCAATGCTCATGTGAAAGATAAAATTTCAGAATGTCTTTACAATTGATATTTCTGCCCTCCTTGATAATTTTTCCTTAGATCTTAATTTTAGACTTTTATGGAAACTGATAGCCCTAAAAGTAAAAAATATATATAAAAATACCACTCGTCACTAATTGAAAGAAAACAAATTGGAATATGAGTAATACATATGGAATAAGAAGAAAAAGAATGTGAAAATTTCATTTATGTGGTAAATCTAATTTTATACATCAAACTTCTTAGGAGTATTTGAAATATTCAGCCTCTCTTTTAGCCAAAACTCATTTTTTCCTGTATATTTACAATTTATACTGGCGAGATATGGCTCACCTTTCCTCCCTAGGTTGCTATACATATGACATATTTATGTCTAAGTATGAAAGACTTATGTAATAGTAAAAATTAACTAATTAATAGAAAACAAAACCAGAAACTCCTGTGGGATTTTTATTCTAGAACTGCCATTCCTGAGACTGAAAATTCAATAGAAATAAAATAGACAAGAAAGTAATTAAGATATATAAGCATCCTGGATTTTTTTTTTAGTTGAATATATTTGTAACCACCTAGTTTTGCTCTCAGATAAAACTTATGAAAATATTCTGTAGTTATGCAAGTATTTAAATACAGTTAAAAGTTAATCTAAGTTTTGAAGGCCCAAAGTATCCATGCAAAACAAACTACATGAAAAACGATGCTTTAAGTTTGGCTTATAATATATAACTCTATGGTCCTAAAGTTTGATAGTGCGGTGGAATTTCATAAAGCTAACAATTCATTGTTTAAGGATTCACTTTCCAACAGGTCCATCTTTTTATATAATAGTTATTTCTATAACATAAGCATTATTCATATCCTAACATCATAGATATATTCTTCCATAATAATTTTCTTCAAATTCCATAGGACCTTCTCACTAACTTAAAATAACTTACAGTCAAGGAATTTTCGCCATCATCATGTCTCATATGATTATGAGCTCTTCCTCTACCATCAGAGATGCTGAGCAAGTCTCTTCCAAAAGGTTCAGAAAAACTTCTCATCATCTGTCGCATACTTTCTCGGTGTGCAATAAAAGAATCACTGTTGAAAAGACATATAATCATCCAAGAGTAAGTGTTGGAATTTTAATAATAAGTAGGCAGCTAAATATTACAAATAATTATTTTGAGTTGATATGCTTGTTAAAGAGACAAAAGAAGAGTTTAGGCAAATGGAATTATCTCACAAAGACCCATTACTCATGAATACAAAAACTGTTCCATTTGCTATCTACTACAATTAATCTATGTATAATAAAAATACACCTTTATTTATCCCTTAATGTATAACAATGACAAATACAAACGAACACATCTCAGGTAGCTTAAGCCAGCACTAAGGGAAATGGCAAAAAAGGGCTGAAAAATACTGCTACCAGGTAGAGCTCATTTAGGCAGCCAAAAATATAAATTCTAGTAAGAACCAATAAAGAATGCTGGCTTATTTAGTTTTTAACTCTTGTTTATGAAATACGAGCATTGAGAACTATAGTTATGTTATAAATACTGTAAATATACATTATTTTAATAGTAAAAAATAAAGCTATAGATCACTTTATGAGGCTTTTGTTTCTAGGAACTCTTAGTATCAGAAATCACCACATAGTAAAAATATCTCCTAAGTCTTTAGATAGCTGTTCTCAAACTTTTTTTGAAATTACCAAGTAACCAATGAGCAGGTTAGAAATGCAGATTTCTGTCTCCCAACAATATTCCAATCGAATTTACTAGTTCTGGGTATGATTTGTGGACATGCCTCCCTGGTGACCTTATTTCAAGTAGTCTCTTCACCAAACTTTGAGGAATAGTATCCCTTCTGTATATGTAGTACCTGAGTTAATTAGAACCCAAGCCTTTCTTCCTGAACCTAAGTTTCCACAGCTGTAAAATGAGGATAATATTGCACATTCCTTGTTGTTGAGATTAAAGCACGTAATCTGAAGGCACAAAGCATCGTATCTGGTCCATAGAATATGCTGAATGTTAATTTCCCTTACCTCTCTTCTTAACTCATAAATGAATGCCACTCCCTATCATTCTATTATTGATATTAAATATCTCTCATTGAAAAAAGATATATGTATTATTTAAAAATACATATAACAATAATCATGTTTCAGGCCCTTTTCTATTTGTATAAATATCGGTGTTCTTAATGTGATGTTATCCCATTCACCACAAGTCCCATTCAAGAATGTGAAATTTTTATTGCCTTATTATAGTGGTTTTTTATCTTCATTTCAGTTGGAAAGTCACCCACTGGTCAATTCCTTATTGCTCACTCTAGAACTTAAGGCACATCACCACTGGAGCGTACTTTACCAAGGCAATCTTAGTCTTCCCCATAATGTTGGAGTCCCCTAATAGCCAGTCCCCCTTTCAGACTTTTCCACCCTAGTGTCATCCTCCTTATGTCACTCTTCCCACTTCTAATTCTAAACTCCAATCTTCTTATGTCATCATGAGAAAGCTCAAAAATTGTCTTCCTTCAGTAGTCCCAGGCAGAAAAACCTTTTCTTTTGAATTATGCAGTATTTGCATACAGAAATGCATTGGTCCATTTATCATTAGTTCATTCAGTTTCATTGCTAGGTACATTGTATGTATATGACTATATCACAATGTAATCATAAAACTGTTTCTAGTTTTTTTGCTATTGAGAATAAAGCTCCTATGAACATTCATCTACTGTTCTTTGTGTATATGCAGTTTCATTTCTCTTGTGGAAAATAACGAGGAGTGGGGTTGAGTGATTAACTTTATAAAAAATGTGAACTGAGAGTTCTAGTTGTGCTACATTCTTACGGATAGTTGGTACTGTCGGTCTTTTTAATTCTAGCCATTTGAGTGGTGGTGTAATAGTACCTCATATTTTGTATGTCATTCATAGATCTTCTTTGATAAAACAGGTGTTAAATTTCCCCCCCATTTTAAAAAACCAGGTTGTTTGTCTTATTGTTATGGACTTGCAAGAGTTCTTTATATGTTGTAGACATAAGACTTTTATCAGATATTCGTCTTGTAAGTATTTTTTTTCCTAGTCTTGGTCTTGCCTTCTCATTTTCTTAACATCAACCTATTCAGCCACATAGCTACGGATCTTTGTTAGATCTTCAGTTTTCACCAGACTATGACTTTTGTGTAGTAGTTTTATTTCTGACTTAGTTTTCTATCTCTGTCTTTCCTGTCATCTTTGTTCAATTTCAATTCTTATAACATTTTACATATTTCTATAAGCGGCTTTCAATTGTTTTTAGGAGATGAGGGGTAAGTACAGTTTTTAAAATGAAGGGACGAATTGGAATAGGAAGTTAGAAGTAGACAAACTGAGGGAAGTATGGTTAAAGAAAGTGAATTGTGTTATTTTAATGTACCTTCTGAATTTACTCTGTGAAAGTTAAAAGGCTTCTGTTTTTATTTTATATCTTCTAATATGAGAAATTCATTTGTGGTTTTCTCACAAAATGTTTGATATTATTAAACTTTATTTCAGTTAAGAATATTATAAACTTGATTATCTAGTCTCTGGTAAACTAATGAACTCACTAATTTATATGTGTGGTAGGCAGCTTCTAAGATGGCCCCCAATGATCCCCTTCCCTTAAGTATGGGCTGGATTTACTGACTTGTCTCTAATAGAATGTGGCTTCTGCTTGGGCATTGTCTTAGCAAGACGACTCGCTCTGGGGCAAGCAGCGGCTACGCTGTGATGTAGCCCTGTGAGGCCTACATAAGTGAGCTTAGAAGCAGATTTTTGAGACCAGTCAACAACCACGTGAAAGAACTTGGAAGTAAATTCTCCATCAGTCAAGCCTTGAGATGACGGCAGCTTTGACTCATGACTTGATGCAGCCCCCTAAGAAGCCCTGAGTCACAACCACCTAGGTAAGCGGCTCCTGGGTTTCTAACCAACAGAGATTATATAATAAATGTTTGTTGTTTTAAGCTACTAAATTACAGCAGCAATAGATTACTAATACATATTATATCCCAAGGAACAGTACATAACACATCTAAAACTGTACGTATTCTAAGTCTTCAATTTTGCTGGTTTTTAATCTAAAGACTGGGAAGGAAATGAATGCAAATCCATAAAAATAAGTAGTTTGTCTGTAGGTCTGTTTTGGCATTGTGAGGAAATTTTTTTTAGATTTTCAACAATTTTGAGACTATGTTTGGGATGGTACAAATTAAAATATAAGCTTCTATAAACCTCAGGAGTATGGGGTTTCTCAGACAGCTAATCTTACTCTAGAACAGTTGAAACGGAGGCACAAGAACCCCATGAAACTGTTGACTAGAAGATATAAGTCTCATGTATTAAAACACTTGAGCCAGAGAAAACCAACTGGTTTAAGTGAGTACCCCTTCTCCAATCAAAAGTCACTAAGGAAGAGGTTCAGAACTGCAGGTACTGACTGCAATGCAGCTGCTTCTCTATGTAGCATGACCCAGGGGAGTAGGGACTTTAAGAACAGGAAGCAACCCTCCCCCAAAATGATGGAGACCCCACCTGATATACAGAATGATTCAAATTCAATAAACATGTATCATGTATACCGTGTGTCAAGCACAGACGCTGATTTGTGGTCTAGAGGAATTTACAGTCCGAAGAGAAATGAGACATATGTTTTAAAACTAAGATTATAAAACTTGGATATTAGCTTAGCTAATGTAAGAAATTGCCATAAATTCAGTGATTTAAAACAACCAATTTACACTTTTATAGTTCAGAGGTCAGAAGCCCAGAATGGATATCACTGGGCTACAATCAAGGCGTTGGCAGGGCCGGGTTCATTCTGGAGGCTGTGGGGGAAATCTGTTTTTTCCTTGCCTTTTTTCAAGCTTCTAGAGACTGCCCCTATTCCTTGGCTTGCGACCTATTTTTTTCCCATTTTCAAAGCCAGCAGCATAGCATCTTCAAATCTCTCTGAGTCTTCCACATTTAAAGGACCCTTGTGATTAAACTGAGCCTACCTGGGTAATGCAGGTTAATCTCTTATTTTAAGGTGATTACTAATCTTAATTTCATTTGTAACCTTAATTCCTCCGTGTCATGTAAATGAACATACTCACAAATTCTGGGGTTAGGACATGGACATCTTTGGGAGAAGGGGAATTATTCCACCTACTACAGACATATTCTTAAAATCACATTTAAAGCGTTCCAACTGTTCTTCCTAGTCTGCATAAGTCTTAGAAGATTGAAATGCTATAAAATACACCTGTGATTAAGCTGGCACTAGAATACTGAATGGGATTTCTATGACTGATGATTAAGACAGTAATAAAGAACATAAGCCTACATTACGATAAGCCAAAAAAGTTCTTGAAAGCATCAGCTCCTGAAGTATCCACCTCAATGGCAGCATTGTCTCTGCACTAAATGGCCTGATTTGCAACCATTATTTCTTCTTATAATTCCAAGTGACTTTTGAGATCCTTTTCTTAGACTACTAAAAAAAAAAAAAAAAAAAAAAAAAAAGTAAGAACTTAACAAAATCCTACCAATGAAAACTACTTTCTGTTCTTAATGTACCAAAGTAAGGCATCTAGTATACTTCTCTGCCCCACCAAACCCATTTCCTTAAACTCTTCGAGCTACTGTCTCCTTCCCTTTAGCAGTTAAAATCTTCCAGTAGTCATCTACACTTGTATCCTTTACTTGGAGCATTCACTTTATTTTACAAATGCCCCTTTCCTTCCCTTCACCTCTGCATTAAAGCTCCAAGGAGTCCCTCAACCTTCCAATTACTGAAACCCAAAAGTCATTCCTGTTCCTTGAATACGCAGCATGTCTAACTTTGGAGCAATGTATTGTTCGGAGCATTGTCTGATAAATGTCTCCTTTAAATTTTCATTGTTCATTTTCCTTCTCATGCTTGACAGAGCTTCCTGAGTGTTACAGATAGACAACTGGTGTGTCAAAATGTTGACATGCTCAGCCTTGAAGCAGTCGGTTGGGGCCTGAGCCAGCCAAAACCCCTGGCGCTGGTTACTTCTATCTTTCATCAGTCTTTCCTTCTTGTACCCCAAGATGCTTTGTAAATATTTTCTAATTGTGAGTGACATTAGAATGTTAAAAAGTACTGTCTCCTAAAGACATATAGTTCCCAACTTGGTTTTACTTAATGATGGTTTTACTTAATGATGGTTTTACTTAATGATGGTTTTACTTAATGATTTTTGGAATTATGATGGCATGAGAATGCTACACATGGCTTATCTGGGCATAGAAATCTAGATCATTTCTCCTATTTTGAGGATCTATATTGCTTCATTATCTTCCTTCCTTAGTGTTAAGAGAAGAGTCATGACAATCTGGTTCTCATTCTTTCTAAAGAATCTACACTCTCGGGGCGCCTGGGTGGCACAGCGGTTAAGCGCCTGCCTTCGGCTCAGGGCGTGATCCCGGTGTTACGGGATCGAGCCCCACATCAGGCTCTTCCGCTATGAGCCTGCTTCTTCCTCTCCCATTCCCCCTGCTTGTGTTCCCTCTCTCACTGGTTCTCTATCTCTGTCAAATAAATAAATAAAATCTTTAAAAAAAAAAAAAAAAAAAGAATCTACACTCTCATGGCTCAGTCAGTAGAGCATCTGCTTTCAGCTCAGGGCATGATCATGGGGCCCTAGGATTGAGCCCTGCGTCCGGCTCCCTGCTCAGCCGCAGTCTGCCTCTCCCCCGCTCATGCGCCTGCGCTCATTCTCTCTCTCTCTCAAATAAATAAATAAATAAATAAATAAATAAATAAATAAAATCTTAAAGAATCTACACTCTCTGGAAGATCTATGATTCTTTTCTTTATATATTTTTTAATGTATCAAAATTACATTATCATGCATCCAGGTATAGAACTTTTAAAAAATCCTGACAACCCTCAAATTTCCCTTTCCGATCTGTGTTCTAAGGATTTCAGTCTTTGGCTTGTTTTAGAAATTGTTCTTAAAACATTTCTTTGTATATTTACTATTCTATCTGTTCCTTCTTCGTAGAACTTTGAACCTTCTGTGATTTTTATCCCACATATTGGAAGAAATTCCTTGGCTCAGTTTCCCAGGTTACTAATTTAGTCTTTGTGAAAATTCTACTTAACTCATTTTTTTTTTCATTTTAAAATCAAAATTTTAACTTCTAGTATCTCTGGTTAGTTTGTTCAAAACGAATGCACTATCCTCCGACATCTCTAAAGTTTTTCACATTCAATCCATTTCAAACTCCTCTCAAGGTGCTTTTCTATACTGCAGACACTGGAAAGCTTAAGATTTAGTTTCCTAGACTCTATTGCAGCAAAGTTTCTGGATTTAGGTTCTGCCAATTATGGGCCATTATTTGAGAACTGGAAAGTAGAAGTGCGGCAGAGTCTGTGTGTACTATTTGGTAAGCATGGACACAGAGGTACATAGTCTTTCTGTAGCAGTGTTGCCAGAACTCCGAGGGTGATGGTAAGCATGGACAAAGAGGTACATAGTCTTTCTGTAGCAGTGTTGCCAGAACTCCGAGGGTGATCACTACAGCTTATGGGTATTGGGGGCCAGGCAAGGGAAATCCATTTTGCTGGTATGGCTCCTCACAGGTACACCACGACTTTAGAGCCCCCAGCAGTAGCAGCAGCTTCCCAATTCAACAATTCCTAGTGCGGGAAGTGACCACTGCTCCCTCCGTGGTCTGGACCTCTGACATGGCTTTGGGAGTCATTCCTGAAAGTCCAATCGAGAGGCTGTTTCTTAGGCCATCATAATGATTCTCCAAGCTGTTTAAAGCCCTGTAATAAATTCTTTTCTGCCTAAAGTCAGTAAATTTTGTTTTCTACAACTGAACCAATGTAAGTAGGAAAGTATACATTTACCTTAATCCCACTCTAGCACTTCTAAGAAGTAATGATTATTCAAACTACTTTAACATGTTTCTTTTAAGTAATCTTTTCTTTTTCTTTTCTACTTTCTTTTCTTTCCCTCAAAAAGAAGGCATAGGTTATCATTATTTCAAAGGGGAAATTTTTTAAAATTCAAGTTAAAAATAGTCTTGTTATTTGTGTTAGCCCATCCTCTTCATAAGTAAAGACTATTGATAATAAAATAACATACAGAAAATACTGTTTGTCTTTTCTGCTAGATTAAAAGCTTCTGGAGGATCATGAACGTCTCTCTTGCTCACTCCACTATCCAAAATTAGCCTGCAGATATTTCTTTACTGACTGATGGAACAATAACTAAAAAAGGACAGGAAAAGAGCCATTAAAAACTTTTCAGCACTTTTTAAAGAATTTAAATGGAATATTATGCCACCTTTAAAAGAGCAAGGCAGATGTTTATGCGCTGACATGGAAGGATTAACAAGATATACAGTATACCTCCATTTGTGTAAAAAAATTCATATATATATATATGCTTATAAATACATAGAACATATCCCTAGGAAGTTATGCAGCAAACTGGTCACCGTGGTTGCATTCGGGAGGGTAACTAGATGGTTGAGGGCCAAAGGTGAGAGGGAGTCTTTTTTTTTTCTTTTTGGTCTCAATAAGCTATTTTATTGAAGTATAGAACATACAGAAAAGTACACAGATCATAATTGTATAACTCACTGAGCTTTTTTCCCATCTTAAGCATTTTTAAATGCACAGTTTAGTGTTAAGTATACTCACATTGTTGTGGAAAGGGAGTCTTTTATAACCATATACTCTTTTGTAGCTTTTGTTTTTGCCATAAGCATGTATTACATATTCCCAAAACACACTTTTGAAAATGTAAAGTACCTTGATACCTTATAAAATAAGGTATTAATTACCAAATGTTGGATGTTACTGAATTTTAAGTTTTAAAAAAAAAATTTTCAAGTCTTCTAGTGCACATGTAAATATGGAAAATTGATATGGGAAAAGAGTTCTGCAATTCCAAATCATATGCAAATGTTCATTCCAGGCTGTATAAATGTGTTTTTCTTCCTTAATAGTAATAAAGCTTATCTCTTAGCAAATCCCACTAAATAATGCTGTAAAATAAAGTATGCCAATTTATCTTATTCTGTGAAAACCCTGAAAGTATATTAGCTTGTCAAAGTTTGTGGTGAGACGCCACTAAATTTTATGTTTTAATGAAGTAATAGTTCCCAACTGTTATCAATTAGGTATTAGTTTTAAAAATATGCTAAGGCAGAAACTGCACTCCAAAAACATTGTGTAGTTCTGAGACCTTATTGCCTTGATTAAACTTGGGACATAATTCCTGAAAATTGAGTGTAGAAATTTGTTATATTGTTTTGAACGATTGAGTCTACCATATATGGTGCAAAGGTGAGTGTTTTTTACTTAAAGGATTTGATTTTTTTTTTAAGATTTTATTTATTTATTCGACAGAGATAGAGAAAGCCAGCGAGAGACAGAACACAAGCAGGGGGAGTGGGAGAGGAAGAAGCAGGCTCACAGCGGAAGAGCCTGACGTGGGGTTTGATCCCATAACGCCAGGATCACGCCCTGAGCTGAAGGCAGACGCTCAACCGCTGTGCCACCCAGGCGTCCCGTATTTGATTTTTTTTTAACTACGGTGGTTAACTAACACTGCTTTGCAGTTCAGAAACACGGTGTCTCAGCAGTAAAGTTTTACTAAAAATAAAGAACAAGGTGTTAATAGTTCCATCAATCACAATTTAATCTTCTCAGAAAGCAGTGCCATTGCCCAGGTACACTTGATGATATTACAAAGTATTAAAAAATAAAAAGATGAGTATTCTCTAAATAAATCTAACAGGGAGGCTGTATATGAGAGTGTTTCTAGACTGCTTTATTCTACAGATCTGTTTATTCTTGTCCAATATCAGTTGTTTTAACAGTAACTGTTAAATAGAAAAATATAGTTAATAATGACTTAAATATCAATAGCAGGTTACCTGCTTACCTGACCAACATGATAATTTCCAACCACCTCCGCATTAGGACCACTGCTGGTCTGGATGATTGATAACCACTTTAAAAATCACTTGTTTGACAAATCCATATTCTAAAAAATTGTAACATGTCAGTACTCTTACTTCTCCATTTGCTCTCCTGCCATAACTCTCTTGTCCTCTACATACCAATCCACTTAGGAACACTGCTGTACTTTCCAGCCTTCTCCCTGCTCACTGACAAATTTTATGCAAAGTCATAAAAGGAAAGTGCTCTCTCCAGTGTGTGCAGGTTGAAGATACTCTTATTGCAACTGAATATAAAAATTTCTACAGGAAAATTAATTAATCAAATTATTAACTCAATCTCTCAGAATGAAGAGTCTTTTTAGATAAATGTTGGGTATTAACTGGAAAAACGTAATTGTACTAAATTCACTCAGGAAATATAAAATGAAGACACCAGACATTAGCTTTACTTAGCTATTATATATATCTTATTATTTCCAACTAAAGACAGACTTTAACATATTAAGAAAAAACCAAGATATTATACATACGATGCAGAAATATATCATAAACAAGGTCATTTTTCCATGAATTCTTGTGGGATTTTTAGTTTGGGATTTTTGTCTTATTGATAAGGGTGACAGGCACAGAAAATTTAACAGACTACTATTCCTAAATTTTCCACCTGTTAAAGGTTTCAGAATCACTACTCTAACAGGATTGTAGGTAACTAGCGTTATAAGGAAGTTGTAACATTTAAAAATTAAATGGATCAATGGCACACAATGAGCAACTCAGGTTTGAACACACCGGAGAGCAGAAAGGGAGTTGTTTCATGCTCCCGAAATCAAGGTCTGAAGATCAAGTTAGTTTATAATTAAGGAATCAGAATTTGGTGTCTGGATCTCCCACTTTTTACTTAAAGGAAGAGAATTTCAAGTAGTTCTAAGACCCATAAAGAGTTGTCTAAGGAACAATTTTTTAATTCTTACCTCAAAAACTAGATTATTCCAAACTACTTCATATCTAGATGACACTTAATGCCAAATGATACCAAGCAATTGGAATTATTTTAAGTTTTATTACATGTGATATGGTACTGTGGTTATGTAAGATAACCATATTTTGCAGAAATGTATTTGGAAATATACAGGGGTTAGATGACAAGAAATCTGGATTTGTTTTAAAACACATTTGAGATATCAGCAGAAATAGAGATGGATAAAGCAAGTATGAATTTTGAAATTCTGGGTGACAGATACACAATTGTTATACTTTTGTAGTATATGTTTGCAATGTTTCATTAAAAAATTTTTAAAGAAAAAGAAATAGAACTATGTGGAGTTAAAGGATTTCATACCATCTGATGTTTTAAAGTGGATGATTCAAAAGACAGTCCTTTTGCTTAGAGCTCCATACTCACTGGACATTTACAGCTTAGAATATGGGTACCAGTGTAGAGATTAAAATGTTCATTCTTATCAATTTCTTAGTCACTTAAGAAAACCAGTCAACTTTCCCTTTAGATATGTGGATGAGATTCAACTGCAAAGAAGAAAAATACTTCAGAGAATACTAGATTTTGTTCTGTGAACGAGTATTAAGCAGCTATTATTTTCCTGTAGAAACATGTAATTTAGTGAGATTTATTTTTCTGATTGCATTATAATTGAGCTACAAATTCAACAACTAAATGTGCTTCATTTAATATGTTGCCCAGGTTTCTCTTTATTTAAATAGAAGTAGGTATATTTATATGTAGAACAACTGTTAAAAATGTCTTTATGTTTTGAGTGACATGAACAAAAGGCTGCTTCTTGGAAAAAGCATTAAGACAAAATTGTGCTCACAGTCTGGCTTTTGCACCTGTCTAAACCATTCAGGAAGAAATCTGGCTGGGCCCTGAAGTGAGTTCAATTCTTGGACAGCAGCTGTCCAGAGATAAGACTTTAAAATTTAAAATTAATTTAAAATTTCTCTTGTTCAAGCTTGAATTCTTTTTTATCAAAGCCAAAAATCTCCTGCAATAGCAAGGAACTATTTTATTATTTTAAGAATTAACCAAATGCAGAGTTTCTTTTCTCAGGTGAGAAGTCAATCATTTTTATATTTTTCTACCTATTCACATTATTCTCTTGAAAATTAATGTTTCATTCTAGGAAAATAAATTGGATATATGGCAAGGCTTTATAAACTTCATACATTATAAACTGGTCATTTCATATACATAAACTAGTCTAAAGTAATAATTTGAAACGTGGTTAAAGATTTAGAGAAAAATAATCTTCGTACATCCACAAGATGCAAGACTTTGCAGATGCTAAATTCATATTCTAGAGAATATCCGAAGACGAGGAAAATGATCGTGGTATAGTAGAGGAAAAACTGTATATTTATGATCATAAAGCTTTGTTCTAATTTTGGAAAATATTTTTCATATATGGAAAATGGAAACAAAATATACCAAAATGATAAAATCTTGGTTGCATGATTTCCTTTACCAAACTTCCTATAGTTTTCAGATTTTCCATGAGGATGCATTTTCATTTAAATCAGAAAAAATTTACTTATACTATTATGATAGCCATACTACCTCTTTTAGGATTGCTGCACAAACCACAACCAAACGAACGATATTTGGCACCAAATGTACCTTTTCTACTCCATATTATTAACCTATCACAAGCTATGAAAAATAAAGTTTGCCCCCCCACCAAAAAAAAAAAAAAAAAAGAAAAAAAAAGGACTTAACTCTTAGATTGGGAATAATTTCAAAATAAAAGGTTTCTTTTTAAGGGATAGTAAGTTTTACTTCCAAATTAGGTCCTGTTTTTAAGACCCTCTCAAATATATACTGACCAGTTACAATTTTATTTGACTAGTACAATACTATAGTAAAAAGCAATACATTATTCTTTATACATAAGGGTCTCAGATAAATGACATGGCAGTTCCAGTTATCAAGAGAAATTCCTTCCTTCCACTATACAAAGTGGTGGCAAAAAGCTTATCATCACATTGTTATAGCTCTCTTGATCATAAAGAAATGTTCCCTAGTTGCAATGAGGTGTAAAGATCCATAAAGAAAAAACATTAGGTGATCCAAGTTTTGACACTAGAAATAATGCATATTACATTCATAAGAGAATCTTGAGGGAATAGGCCATGACTTCACAAATTTATAATAGAGTTCACAGCATTAGGCATATAATAGAAACCTAAGAAGTATTTGAAGAATGAATTACATTTCCATAGGCAATTCTTTATTTCCCCACTGTTTAGAAGCACAGTTTAAAATGGTGGTGTGGTAGAAGGCTTTTATACTAAAAGGGTTGTAGGAATGGCTATGGCCCCCTCTCATCCTATAAGTACTTTCCTACTTTTGTGTGGATATTTACAACGTTCAGTGATAGAACCAAGCACTATGATACGATTAGATGCTACCAAATGACATTCCTTGATTCAGCAACTATGTCATACTCACGTTGTGCTCCTTGGCTCCTAATTCAATGGTTTATATCTAATGAACCACAGGAAGCCCCCAAAGTCTACGTTAGAAATTCTTTCAGTTCAAGGCTCATAATGCCTCATTCTATCAAATATGATTTTGAAATCTGCAAAGTTCATTTATAAGAAATATATGTATTAAAATATTTCTGAGAACAAATTTTTAAGCGCTAAAAATCACAGAGGCTATTAGGTGTCTTAACATAAAATGGGATCCTGAAAATCAAAACCTTAAATTTTAGCTGAGTACTCTCAAGCTGCCTTTATTAAATGATTACAATTGTGGCAGAATACTAATTAGCACCAAACTATGTCATCTTGATGAAGACCCTACCTCAGACTTTAAGTCTGAAAACAAGTACGTGAGTAACCCAAACATTCATTGTTCACAAAAGCTTATTTAGAAAGGTGATTTTATTTCCTGTTTTATTTATTTTATTTTATTTATTTTTTAAAGATTTTTATTTATTTATTTGACAGAGATAGAGACAGCCAGCTAGAAGAGGGAACACAAGCAGGGGGAGTGGGAGAGGAAGAAGCAGGCTCATAGCGAAGGAGCCTGATGTGGGGCTTGATCCCATAACGCCAGGATCATGCCCTGAGCTGAAGGCAGACGCCCAACGACTGCGCCACCCAGGTGCCCCTATTTCCTGTTTTATGACAATATTCTCAATCAAGAAAATATCAGTGAAGGCCTGTCTTGTACATGGAATATATTCACTGTCAACTCAGTTAGTGAGTAAGTCAAAGCCTACCTCCAAAGGGCAAAATAAAATTTTTTAACTTAAAAAGATATAGATATGTAAGTTTTAGCTCCTGCTAAGAGCAAAGAGATGGAAAAAGTAATATCCCATGAATATATGTAGGGGTTCTTTGACCAAAGACTGGTTGTTATACATAGGGTGCCCTTAAGGAAATGCTAACAATTTATAATTAAAAATGAGGCTGATAGATCTGTCAACTTGCTTCTGAGCCTTTAATATCTAATAGCTGATACATGGTAACATAGCTATTCTTTGTAAACCTGCATGATCAGACTTTCATTTCTGTAGCTCAGAAGATTCAAAGTTCATGTTTCTGCACAACGTAGACATTTTTAGACTGGACCAGATATAGGTAAATTTTTATACTAAATAATCAATGTTTTTAGAATATAGGATAGATGCCAAAATCATTTGAACCTCAAATTAATTTTCCTATCCATACATATGTGTTTCTATTTCTTAAGCAAATATAAATGGGAAGGGAAAGTAGTATCCTTGAGAATAAACTGCATGCCAGAAGTGCCAGCTTTTTGGCTTTTGTGTTTTGAACGAAATTACAAGTATTATTTACTTAAGAAGGTATATATGAGGGTACACTGTATGGCAACTTTCACTGAATTTCAGCTCTGCAACATCAGATACAAAAGAAATTTTCCAAATATATCATAAAACACTAAAAAACTTCAACATATCACTTTTAAAGTTTCCTTTTAATTTTCTGATGAAACATTTAAGGTGCAACTTTTAGGGTAAACATTGAAAATGAACATATTTGAATTCAAGACTATAGATTTTAATCGTTTTTTAATTCAAATCTTTTAAACATCTGACAGTTTGATTACAGTATTTTACCAGTTTCAAATTATTTAATAATTCTACTTTTATGTCCAAAAAGTATCTGTCTGCCCACTTTTGAATAATTAGTAAATTAGTAGATTGTGCTTGTATTAACATCCTTGATACTGAACTAATGGTTAGACAATGGTAGTGTTCAAATAAGAAAGTGTCAACATCAACAACAGCATGTGTTGAATGCAAATACTTTCAGCAACCAACTAAACACCAGAGTAACTACAATACAAAATGTAAAGGACACGAGACTATCATTAAACAACATTTACTGAATACTTTCTACATGTCAGATATTAATTTACCAGTAAAGGAATCCAATGACACATTATGTTAGCAATAGGGCTAATATTTATACAAAAGATGGTGGTCAAGGAACCCTTCTGTGTTAAGGTCAATGAATGATTTGATAAGGAGTCTGTAACCTTTAAGAATTTTTTATGTTGGACTTATATTAAGTAATGCATACTCATTTTGTTTGGGGTTAGAGTAAAAGAGGTGGGTCAAATGACAAATTACTTGAAATAAACAGAAACACACATTCTCTTTCTTTCTTACTCCCCCCCATTGTGTTTACTCTCTATACAGTTAATTGTGGACAATGAAATTAGAAGCATTAATCTGTTTTATAAAGTTAATTACAATAATTTTATCCTGACTTTTTATGATATGCCTGTCTGCATTTGAAGAAGGCAATGGAGAGTGATGACTGAAAGACCCATTGACATGTAACCGATGGTCCTTTCCATCCTAAGCACAGGGAAGAGTGTTCTTTGATGTATGCCTACTATTTGTGGTCTGTTACTATTTCTGACCCTGACTCTTGGGTTCATTGCCTTTGCTCAGACAGTTCCCCAAGAGTTTAAATTACACTTTTGCTAGACGTTTTAAAAAAGGTACTAATTATACACTCACAGTTTAGTTAAGGCCATTGCTGTTTTTGATATAATTGAGGACATAATGCAACTCAAATGTTGTCTATCATAATCTCCTTAACTATTACCCATTGTAGTGATGTCACAATTACATAAGAATCATTTCAACAGCTCAACTAATCTATGGATATATTTAGTCCCTACTCTCAGAGACTTTTAAAAGAGCAAATCATAATACAGCACAAAATTTAAAATTCGTCAAAATGGCATTAATTGTAAATGTCCCAAAACTCCTAAACAAGTCAACTAAAACAGCATAATAAACCTGCCTGAATCTACACACCTCTTAATTGTAATTTAAATTTTTATTTTTCTATATTTTATTTTTCTATATTAGTCATTTCATCTTTTTACCATTATTCTTTCAATTGTTACTTTTATGTTATTTGGTTTAAAAATAGTACTAACACATGTAAGCCAACAAATTTTCCTTTAAAAACAATAATACTATGTAGTAAACTGTTGACATTTTAAACTTAAAAAAAAAAGTCTCCGAGTTGCACAGGTAGAGATTTTAATCGATCAAAATAAATTAGGACACCAAGTCAAGATTCAAACTGGTAAAACACTTGGGCAAAAAAGTAACACAAGACATCCAGTCTTAGGAATCCAACTAGATTGTGTTATCATTTTTATATAATCGCCAAAGCAAGAACTAAAAAAAACCCAAAACCAACACCCCCCCCCCCCAAGAAAACTAGATTATAATGAAGCAACCAATTAAGTTCTGGAAGCCTTCTTCCTAAGGCATCACGTTAACTCACTTGGAACTGTCCACAGGTTTGACATTTACCTGAGGTGTTAAATGCACCCACTCTCTGCTTCCCTGCCCTATTTGTACTTTTGACAGAGAAGTCCCTTTACAAGCAAGACTAGCTTTGTAACAAGGCAAGCAAAGAAAACAAACAGCGCGCTTGGCAACCTCCAACCACTTCGACGTGAGACACAGCACAACTCTCCGACTTTGTTGTGCTCTCAGAAATGCGCATTTATGAAAATGCTGTTTTAAAAATGTTTTCCTTTTCAAACAGTTGTCATCTTGTAAAACATTCCCTGCCTCTCATTTGGAACTGCAACAGGTGTGGATAGGGTCCTCTAAGCATAATTCTCACCAGAAGTTCCACCTAGAGGGCAGTTACCATCACCTGCAAAGCTCTGCGGCTGCGAAGGCGGGCCTCCGAACGCGGGAACCAACCCAGGCACCCGAAGTCCGGCCAAGCGGAGAGCAGGGGGCACCTGGGTTTGTGTGCAGGGGGCCGGCTCGCACCTCTCCCCACCTCACGCTTCCAAATCCTTCTCCCCCCTCCCTCCCATGTCCCCAGTACTTCTCCCTCCCCACCGCCCCCCAATCCTTCTCCTCTCCTTCCCACACCCCCGAATCTTCCTCTCCCTCCTCAACCCCCCATCCTTCTCTCCCCTCCCTCCCACATCCTTAAATTCTCTTCTCCCTTCCCTTCTTACTCCCTCGAGTCCTCTTCTCCCAGCCGCCTCGTGAAGTTACTCAAATTCCCTCTCGCCTTCCTCACAGTTTTAACTCGCACTTTTCCCTTAAAATAGCTCCCAAGATCCCTGAACTCCCGCGCGACCGGGGGCTCCCGTCTCCCGACACTCACGAGAAGAAGGGATCATCCTCAAAGCTGCTGCTCAGCATCCCGAACATCCTGGCTCTGTCACGGGCGGCGGCGGACGCGGACAGACTGGAAAACGATGTAACTCGCCGCGGCCGCGACCCGAGCCAGCCTTCCCCACGCCCTCAACGCTACTCACCCGGCTGAGAAGGCGGTGCCCGCCGGGGCTGTGCGTGACGCCGAGATGATTTCCCATTGGACGCTGGTTTCCTGACGTCACCAAGACGAGGCGGGGAATAATGCGCCGCTGCCATAGCAACTGCGATCAACACAGTGGAGGCGAGAGGTTTGGCTTCCCGCCAGCCAGGCAACCCTTCATGAAGCTTTCTGAGGGACGAGATAGCTTGTTCCCCGGCCTGCAGGAACACAGAAATTAGACCACCCTCTGCGTGACCTTGGGCAAATCGCCCTCGGCCTCGAACCCCAACTCTCTTTTCGGGAAAATGGAAATAGGTCAAGATTTGGGCTAGATGGCTTCCAAAGATCCATTCACTTGCCGCATTTTGTGATCCACGGGATCGAAGTCTTATATCCAAAACACTCTGTGGTAGTTGGTCAAGAGCTGTGCACAAATACTTAGAATAAATGTGCAACAAGTTTTTGAGTACAGTTAATAAACAATGTACTCAGTGCCTGCTTGAAGGAAATGAAGCTTACAAAATTTCACAAACTTCTTTGCCTTATGTGAGCCTAAAATTCAAAGCAATATTTCCCGAAGTGGGAATGCTTAAGTTTTACATAGACATGGTATTTAAAAACAAGATGAGCAAGTTGCTCTCTTTTTGGTCCTCCTTCCAGTCTCCATTTCAAGGAACAAGTCTCACTTTGATGCCAGCACGTCTTTCACACTTCTCCAGCATTCCTTAACCTAATAGAGTAGGACCCAGTCACAAGACCTGCACCATGTCCAACTAAAATTCCATTACTATATAGCTTTGTTTTAATTATATTTATGTGTGAGCCTTCTGTTTATGGCAAGTGAAAATGGTTTTAACTTTAAAGCAGTGTTATACATTAATAACTAGTCTTTACAAATGTGAGTGAAAAAGTGAGCTAATTTAAGGAACTAGTACAGGTGGGATTTGGACATGTATGTATGTATGTCTACCTTGAACACAGTGGGCTCCCCAGCCTCTCTAGAGGGCTGTCCTCTGGAGACAGAGGGCCATCCCAGGCTCCACAGGGCCTCCTGGGATCGGGCCAGAGAGGTGGCACTCTTCCAACATGAAGAAGCATGTAGGACCTGATTTGAGGTGACAGGAGTACTCAGAGGTTATTTTGGGAGTTGGAAATTTAATTCTTTGGACCTCTTACCTCCCCACCTTTAGCCAAGTTCGCTGGCAGCCTCCTTTTCCTGAGACTGGTGACGTGAGGTAGGGCAGATTTTACGCTGTCCAAGTTAAGATAGCATAGCCTTTCCAGGGAATAGGCTATTTTCTTCTCCTCTGGCATAAGAATGAAGTTCAGAGAGCATATACATATTAGGGATTTCTAAATTAGTTTCAAGGCAAAAAAATTTGTTTCAGGAGGCTTGATATTATTTTCTCTTTAAAATAGTACAACCCAAGATGTTAAGGAAGGCCACCTTGTTTAAAAACTAAAAACAAGAGTGCCTGGGTGGCACAATTGGTTAAGTGTCCGACTCTTAGTTTCGGCTCAGGTCATGATCTCAGAATCCTGAGATTGAGCCCCACCTCTGGCTCTGCGCTGGGTGTGGAGCTTGCTTAAGATTCTCTCTCTCCCTCTCCCTCTGTTCCTAACCCCCCCCAAAACAAAACAAAACACCCTTAAATGAAATGGGGTAGATTACTGGTGATAAAGGATAGTATTAAAATAGTTTTAGATCAACGTCAAATAAAGCAACTTGTAAGAACAATTTCCCCCTTGTTCCCATGGGGATTTTACTTAGACCCACAGTGCTAAAACATGAAAGCTTTAGTCCAGGCACAGGTTATTCGCAGAGTTACCTGGAGATCCCAAGAGCAATTTGGGCCTAATAGCAAATGCTTTAAAAAAAAAAAGAGGGGGGGGGGTTAATGAAAGAGGCGAGTCGAAGCTGAGGAGACAGCATAGTTTCTGATCTGAAAGAAGTGGTAGGAGAGGATGACTACCCCAGCAGGAGCAATAGGGATGCAGAGTAGAATTAAAGGGGAGAGGGTCCTGGATCTGGCTGTACATAGACTCACAATAGCTAATATTTATTGATTGGGTGTCAGGCACTGTGGAAAGCTCTTCCTGTGCGTTGGCTCTTTGAATCCTCCTAAGATTTTGTGGAGGAGAGATGGTTTTCATCTTCATTTTTAAGTGATACAACCAAAACACAGAGAGGCTAAGTAAATTGCCAAGGTTCACACAGCTAGTTACCGAACAGGGTTGGTGGCCTGGAGTTTCCCTGGTGTGGCTGGTTGCATGGAATGTGGGTGATGAGCCACGCTGAGGGATTCAGGATGAAAGCAGGTAATTATTTCTCAGAATCATGCTGACAAACTAAACAATGGGTCCAAACTAAAAAGCATAAAATTTAGTAGGAATATATTCAAATCAAGAATTCAATTTTACAAATATTTATTGAGTGCCTACCTTGTGTCAGGCACTGAACTAGACATTAAGGTGTTGGTGAACAAAGCAGACAAAAATCCCTGTCCTGGAATTTATATTCTTGTGAGCACCGAATAGAAAGAAAAGGCACAGAAAGCAGTATGTTAAAAGGTGATAGGTGTTGGAGGGAAAAACTGAGCAGGGTAAGGGGGATGGACTTGTGAATTATGAATGGGGAATCCTGTGTAGGCCACTTTGAGAAGGTAAATCTGAGGAGATTCACTGGAAGAAAATGGACATCTGTCGGAAAAACATTCCCGGTCAACGCAAAGGTCCTGAGGTAGCATGTGCCTGGTGTATATAATATACAGTCTATTCCTATGTCCTGAAATTACCTTCAGAGGAATGAGCTGAGCTAAGTAAAGTGAAAATTATATATTGGGATAATAGCTCCTATTTATACTTCCTATGTTCCTGGCATTGCATTAAGTGCTTTGCATACATTTTCTCATTTAATCCTTATAACAATCCTGTATGCTAAGATGTTTATCCCCCTGTTACATGTGGAAAAAGCCGAGGCCCGTAGAAATTTGGTACATGTCCAGTCAGTTCGAATCCAGATTAATCCTGCCCCAAAGCTTCTATTCCTGCCACCACCCTACTTTGCCTCCCTATAAAAAAATTAACCATTTGCTGAGTGCCTCTATGTATATATATAATCTTTAACTATACTACAACTTGTGTCTCATTTGCAAGGTCACTGATTGAGTTGAGAAAACAGAGAAAAGTGTAAGACCCAGGCCAAACTTACAACTCTTTAATAGAGTTGAGTACCAAGAGTTCAAAATGTCAATGAGTCCTCTTTTCTTTCATCTATTAATACATCATCTATTTATTAAGGACCAGTTATATACCAGGCACCACTCTAGGCATTGAGGATACAAAGCTTCCTGGCCTCTTGGAGCTTCCATGCTAGCGGGCAGCTCTTTCAGCAGCTAATTCTGCAGTTACCATTGTTACACTGAGACTTTTCAAATTGTTTTCAGAGAAATTATCTCAAGTGCCCAAGAAGAAGTAAACAAGCCTTAATGATAGGATTCATTTTCTTCCTGGTGTTTATCTGTGCAGCAGCGCGGAAGCCGCAGGGAAGAATTGTCCTGCCCTAAATGCCCATAGCGCCCTCTCCTTTTGAGAAATACTCTCAAAGGGAGTATTTTCCTCCAGTGACACAGAAATTCAAAGCAAGTTTGAGTTACAGAGGGAATTTTCCAATATTAACTTCTTTTCGGTGCCTGCTACTGAGGCTGGGGCCTGGAGTTTTCTTCACACTGAACTACAAACAAGCTGCAGACTTTCTCAGTCGTGTTTGTTTTCCATCCTGTGGACATGTATATTCATGGCTGGCTGTGTATTTTTCACAAACTGTAACTGAGTTATTTTATTCGGAAAAATGTAAGGACTATGTCACCTTCTGGGATTTTGGTAACGATGATCAGCCTTTATGGAAAGATGCTTTCGGCAGCCTCTTGGGGTGGAAGTGTGGAAGTGGAGGCTCCAGGCCCTGGCGCAGGACCAACATTCAGGTGGCTGACGGGGAGTTCCGGAGAGAAAAGCAAAGGAATGTTCTGTTGTAGTGATGGAAGGCCAGAGAGGATGGAGATATTAGAAAAGGCTGGGGAGGAAGTGAAGACTCACTGTAGGGTCAGGGCTGAACCAAAGATTATACTAGTGTTAATAAAAATGGGCAAAAGTTTTGGCTTCTCCTACACTTCTTAGATGTAAATCTTTGGGGCTTGGAGACTTTGGAACATGTGTCGTGCGCTTTTTAAAATAAAGACTTAGATAAATGCTGTCTTTCATTTAGCAATAGTTTGCATTTAAAAAGTGTGTACCTCTTTTTGTCAAAGGATTCTCTCAACCCTATGAAGGAGGAATCGCCTTCATTTTGCAGATAAGAACACAGAGATTCCGGGAGCGAGAGTGATTTGCCAAGGTCCTCTAGCTGGCCACTGGTAGAATAGGGGTTCTGATCCAGATCTAACCATCTCAAGGCCATTTTCTTCTCACTGCACCCATAGCCAACTCTCATACAAAACAGGACTCAATGGTATAGAGTTATGGAAACATGAGGCTTCCAGGATTGTTCAAACTTGACATAGGTTGTTGGTTTAAGTACATGAAGAGATTTTTATTTTTTTTTTATTTTATTTTTTAATGATTTTTTATTCTATTATGTTAGTCACCATACAGTACATCCATGAAGAGATTTTTAAATTTTCCTGAAAAACAACAAAATGTTACTTTTTAAAAAATTTATTTGAGAGAGAGGGAGCAAGAGAGACAGAGAGCACATGCACGAGAGTGAGCACGAGTGGGAAGGAAGGGCAGAGGGAGAGGGAGAAGCAGGGAGCCAGGAGCCCATCATGGGACTCGATCCCAGGACCCTGGGATCATGACCTGAGCCGAAGGCAGACACTTAACTGACTGAGCCACCCAGGCACCCCAAAAGTGTTACTTAATAAAACAAAGACCATTACTCTAAAGGCAAAGAATTTTAATGACAATGTAAAATACAAATATGTTATATTAATTTTTTTTTAGTGACAAAGCTCAAACTTCCTACAGAGCCATAAGACCCATGTGTAGTTGATAAACACATCCAAAGCCTAATTCATTTTTAAAATTTACTTTTTAATTTACTTTCTAATCCAAAGTGTACAGCTCAGTAAATTTTTACGTACAAATAAACCTATGAAAACACCATCCAGCTGGAGATCTAAAGCATTTCCGATGCCCCAGAAAATTCCCTCCCACTCCCTCCCAATCTCTCTCAAAGGTAACCAATATTCTGAGATTTGTTTCTTTTGCTTAACATTATGTCTGCAAAATTCATTCATCTTGTTACATAGAGCAGTGCTTTATTCTTTTTCCTTCCTGTGTATTATTTCACTGTATGAATTTACCCCAAGTTACTCAACTACTGTTGATCAATTTTTGTTCCTCTTCTTTCTTCCTTTTTCTTCCTCCCTTGCCCTCTTGCTTTCTTTCTTTTTCTTCTTTCTTTCTTTTTTTTTTTTTGGCTTTTAAGAATAAAGCTGCTATGATCATTCTCGTCTATGTCTTGATTAGTTTTAAAAATTGATTTAACATTCAGCTATTTTTTAATCTCATTGTCATTGAGATTCAGAAAGCTTTTCTCTACAGGCAATAATTTCATAAGGAGTCAACACTTTGATGTTTGTGACTGTCTATTTCTTTTGTGGGTGGAAGAAATACTTTTTTGCTTCTTCTAAGAAATGAAAAGTTTTAGAATCATAGAGCCTAAAACAAATTGAAGAGTAGAAAGTATTCTTTAAGAAATACTGTTGAGGTCATCTGTTCTCAGACACTGTTTAATGTGACTGTCTACAGTGCTATTTTAAAAGTTATTTTTAAATCTTTGATAAGATTTGGAGAGAATTCAAGCTGTGGGTGGATGTCCCGCTGTGAAGGCAATGATTTGAGAAGTCTGTCTAGGGGTTAAGGGATTATTTTGGAAAACATTAAGAACTTGAAATGCCTTCATCCCTTTGTCATGTGCTTAGATGCTTTTATTATTTGAAATGTAGAAAAAAAATCTGCTTCCATCTTAGAAGAATTGTTTTTAATTTCAAGGCCATGCAAGTTTTAGTGCTATCTAGGGTATATATTTTAGGGTAACAAGATAAGGGGAAGACAGGGGATTATTTATGAGTGGCTCCAAGCTCTACCTGGTTTTCTCCTAATTCGTATCTCCCTCACCTAGAAAGCCCCTTGGGACACAGCCTCCAGCGAGGCTTATACTACTGATTGGCACTGGCAGCCTGCTGGGAGAAACTGAGTGACCCAGGCCCAGGGAGAATGTTGTGGTCTGCTGTTCTTAATAATAAAACCTGAAAAGCTGAAACCTACTATGTGCTAACCCACTGACTCATAACAGTTCCATTACTACCTTACGGAAGTAAGGAAACACGGGCTTTAGAGAGTTAAGTAATCTGTCTAAGGACCTACTGCTAGGAAGTAGTGGAGTTGGGATTGAAAGGCAGCTTGTCTGACGGTAGACTCTGGGCTCTTATTAATACACCAGGCAGACCTGTGCTAGCACTTAGTAGGATTGTCTCCTTTCCTCCAGTCGAGGGCGGGTCTATACCTAGAGCTGGAGTCAAAAACACAAGAGACGCCAGGCAAGTAATAAAAGAGGGAAGTGGGATCGGCACGATGCTAAGAATTAGTAATAATCAAAATAACAACAGACATTTATTGGTTGCCACTGTGCGTCTGGCACACTCTAAGTGCTTTACATGGTATAACACTCTCAATCCCCTGAACAATCTCACGAGATGGACGCTATTATTATGCCCCTTGCACCTGAGAGGAAGCTGAGGGTCACAGAAGAGAAAACACTTGCTCAAGGTCACACATCCAGGAGTCCGGCCCGAGGGCCTGCACTCTTAGCCCTGTGCCTATAGCTGTGGGCTCCTGGAGGGGTGCACAGGGGGGGCACTGGACATGCTTCCAGCAAAGGCAGAAACTGCTACTCAGCTCCAGATGATTGCCCTGCAGAAATTCATGCCCACTGGTAATATGGAATTTCACACGAAATCTCCCAATTTTTAAAAGTTAGCAATTAATTAAAAACAAAATACCTGAGCAGGGCAAACAAAACTAGCCTGGGGGCTGAATCTGGCCCCCAGGCTTCGAGTCTGTGATCTAGTTACGGAGAGTGTGAGTTTTCATGGCATGAGAGGATACCCGAGCCCAGTAACATCCGCATATTGGCTTCTGAATGTAACTCAGAACTGTGTTGACAGCAAGTCCTGTGTGGTGAGAGCTGAGAAGTGTCCTGACTCCTCACAAAAGGCCTTTGTGAGTGGACACCAGTCACCACCACGTTGCTGGCTGTCCAGATCTTAAAATATCGGGGCCATGAGGCAGTAGTTTCCTTTCTAAAGGATATTTAGATTACAAACTAATGTTTTCATCTGGCTTGCAAAAGGCTAGCATAAATTTATCAGGTCCTGGGTATTATATTAACTTTCTAATTCTGTTCAGTCTTAAAGGGACCTGAAATCATCTTGCCTGTAAACTATCTGCTTGTATTCCAATTTTTTATTTATTGAAGACTGTCGTCCCTGTACCACTTTGGAAGAAGTAGAATCTAGCAACGTATGTAATAAAATTTCAAAAGGCCATTTATCCATATACAAATAATCTGTTAAACTAAATGTGAGTGGATGCTTTTTTCCCCTCTTAATATTTGTCACTTGTTTACTTGATACTTGTTTTGTCACCAGCCAGCATGTATAGGGGAGCCATAGGTTTTATTTTTTATTTTTAAAGATTTTATTTATTTATTTGACAGAGAAAGAGCGCACAAGCAGGGGGAGCAGCAGGGGGAGAAGGAGAAGCAGGCTCCCTGCTGAGCAGGGAGCCCGATGTGGGACTCGATCCCAGGACCCTGGGATCATGACCTGAGCTGAAGGCAGGTGCTTAACCCACTGAACCACCAAGCACCCCGAGCCATAGGTTTTAGACAAAAAGTTTACTAGGCAACATTTTTAGAATTTTGTTTCTTTTACTTCATTTTTTCTTCTTTAGGCCTTTATGTTCATTCTGGGCATATATTCTAGGCTCTTAAGAAAACATCTTTAAGTGCTGTTCTGAGTTTCTCAGGGCTGTCATAACAGAGTACAACAAACTGGCTGACTTAAACAACGGGTTTATTCTCTCACAGTTCTGGGGGTGCCAAGTCAAGCTGTCAGCAGAGTCATGCTCCCTCTAAAGGCTCTAAGGAGGGGTCCTTCCTTGCCTCTGCCTAGCTGACAGTCCTCAGTGCTCCCCGCCTTATCCCTGTAACACTCCCATTAGTCCTCTGTCATCACATGACCTTCTCCCTTCTGAGTCTCTGAATCCAAATCTCCTTCTTACAAGGACACCAGTCACTGGATTTAGGACCCACCCTAGTCCAGGATGAACTCCTAATTTGATTCCATCTGCGAGGACCTTATTTCCAAAAAAGGGCACTGCAGGTTTGAGGTGAATTTTTTGGGGGGAGTGAAATTTTTGGGGGTGGCGAGGACACCCTTCAACCCAGCTCATGCATCTATTAGTAAGTTGTACAAAAATAGTCAGAATAGGTACAGAACAAAATTCTTAATCATTAAATAAGACTTGAAATATAAGCCAACAATCGGCTGGCAGCTTGAAAGTGCACACTTTTATAAAACTTTACAGTATGCTTTTTGGATATTAACCTGATTCCTTCTAACTTCTTCCTACCTTTCTACTCTACTCTCATTCCCTCCTTTGCCCTATTTTCTTCATCGACTTGTTAAAATTTCTCTTTTATCTTGCCATATTCTATGCATTTTTATAAAACACTTGATGCTTTTCTAGAAAAAAAGAATGGTAGCAATAAATAAAATAATAAAATAACCACTGTTAATTTGATGGTAGGGTTGAGATATTGGCCTCCGTTTGAGAACAAACTCATTATGAGATGCTTTCTAACATGATAAAATGCCGGTGTAGATCTCAGAGTGATGTCTCTAATTGCCTAGACCTTTTTACATTAGGTATCTGCATGAGTTATAACTCCTTTGTGAAGATAAAAAGGTTGCTGCAAGAAATTGCCCCAGTGCTGTGAGAGCTGTCAGACTGGAGGGCATCTCAAATGAGATTAATGATGTCTGCCTTAATATAAGAAGATTTAGCATAACCAAGATTATGGATTCTGCAGAAACCTGTCAGCACTCATTTATTTGGAATAAATATTATTTTTAATTAAAGTCCTAAGGTAGGTTATTCCTGAACTAATGAGATCTACAGTGATTTCCTTTGGGAATTAATTTTCTTTCTTAATTCTCAGTCATTTTGATGATTATGGTTGATTCAATCTTATGCGTGGCAGTCAGTTTTATAGGACATGCTGATTTCTAGCTAAGGGCGCTAACTGACCCTGTATTTGTTTTTACATGGCACTTTCATTTTCTAATTATATTTATCATTTAACCCAAATACTCTTAAAGGTTTGTCTGTCCAACTTAGCTGTCTATGGTGAGTTGGCTTTATAGAATAAGATCACTCACAAGAGGGTAAGCTTCATTCTAAGTGAAATGGCAGGGAACATAAAATCCGAAAATCATAGCATTGCAGTTTTCAACTATTTTTTAATTGATTCTGGTTCTCTGGTAGGCACTGTGCTGAGTGTTTTACATACATCAACTCTAATCCACATGGGAACTCTGCAAGATAGGTATTACCATTCCGTTGTGTTTTTAAAAAACATTTATTTATTTGTGTATTTATTGAGAGGGGGTGGGGCTCACGTGTTGCGGTGGGGGAGAGGGGCGGAGAGAAAGGGAGAAAGAGACTCTCAAGCAGACTCCACGCTGAGTGCAGAGACCCACTGGGGCTCAGTCTCACGACCCTGAGATCATGACCTGAACTGAAACCAAGAGGCCGCTGCTGAAAGGACTGAGCCACCCAGGCACCCTGCCCCCCTCAATCCTGCTTACTAGATATTGGAACAGAGATTCAGGAAGTAGATTCAGTAGATAGCTCATGCTCATACCACCATGCCATGCAGTCTCGACAGCAGCAATCCGCCAGCAGCGGACCTGCACATAAACATCAGTGCTTACCAGTGTGTAGCTCAACCAGATTTTCAGTGACTCCATAGAGTTGGTGTGCAACAAACACCTCCAAGCTTTATGGTGCAAAAAAGCCATTTTATGACACTCATAAATTCTACCAGTAAAGAATTTAGACAGGGAAATGACGGTGGTTTATCTCTGGGCCTCAGCGAGGGAGCTCAGAGGTTGGAGAGGTCTTCACTCACATGCTGGGTGTTGGCTGGAACCTCAGACGGAACTGTCAGCCAGAACCCCCATATGGCCTGGGTGTCCTCACAACAGGGCAGCTCCTGGGTAGTTGGTCATCTTATAATGCCCACCCAGGGCCCCAAGGGTGAGGATCCTGAGAATTAGGCATGGGCCTTTCCTGAACCAGGCTTGGAAGTTAGGCTGGGCCACTTCTGATACATTCTTTTGGTTAAAAGATTCAAGGAAGGGGACCTAGACTCCCACCTTTCAATGGGAAAAGTATCAAAGAATTTGCAGACGTGTTTTAAAGCCATCACAGCATATAACAAATACTCTACCACATACTGCTGTCTCTGGCTTACAGGTTGGATTTGGGGTTCTCATCTATCTCTCTTGTTGGACCCCATCCCCTTCTGCTGACTCATTTTGTTCCCAGAAATATAAACAAGGGCATGCTCAAGGCAAATGTACCTCTATTACTAGCTGGGGCTTCTGCCCCTACTTTCTAGCTGATATGCTACCTTGCTACAAGGATTGGGAGACCTCTTTTCAACCATTTCTTTTAAGGACAGACAGAAAGAGACAGACTATGCCTCTCCTTTACCTTAGTTTGTCTTGGCTTTTCAGGACCAAGAGCAGGCTAAAAAATTCAAATTTATTGCTTCACTCACACACAATAATGCACTTGTTAATTCAATCTTTAGCAAATTAAAATATTTGTTGACAAGAAACTATTGATCAAGTGGTTGATTGGTAAATGTAGAATTAGAATTGAATTCAGCGTTTTCCATGTGCTTACAATAGAAGATGAATGAAAGGGTCTTTTTTCCCTTTCCTTTAGAGGAGAAAAAGTTGAATAAAGACATGGAAACTACTTAAATGTAAAAGGAGGTGGTTAGGTACCAGCGTTAGATTGATGATTTGGTGACTCCTTTCCCTTGGCTCCTCACCCAAGAGATCATACCAGTACGACATAAAGTCAAGCTGAAACATGCGTGCTGCGTCTCTCTAAAGGTGATACATTCAGGCTCAGAGAACCACTCTTAACTGATTAGTATTGGCCTGCAATAGAGCAAAGAACAATGGTGATTAGGAATTCTCAGGGTCTAAATGCCACTCATGTGGTGTTTGAAACGTTTACATATAAACTATTACTGTTACTGCTTAATATAACTTCATGGAAAAGGTGTCTAGTAGCCTTTGGAGACCTGGGAAAGGGAACATGCCACCTCTAGCAGTATTCCTAGAAATTGTTTTCTGAATTAATGGAAATTTGAATGAGTAGATGGGGTATGTAGTTGGGTTTCTTCAGGATTTTGCTAGCTATATTTTTATTTTTTTTATTTTTATTTTTTAAAGATTTTATTTATTTATTCGACAGAGACAGAGACAGCCAGCGAGAGAGGGAACACAAGCAGGGGGAGTGGGAGAGGAAGAAGCAGGCTCCCAGCGGAGGAGCCTGATGTGGGGCTCGATCCCATAACGCCGGGATCACGCCCTGAGCCGAAGGCAGACGCCCAACCACTGTGCCACCCAGGCGCCCCTATATTTTTATTTTTAATTAGGTTTTTATTATAATTCAGTATAGTTAACATACAGTGTTACATTAGTTTTGGGTGTACAATACAGTGACTCAACAATTCTCTACATTACTCCGTGCTCATCACGACAAGCGCACTCCTTGATCCCCATCCACTATTTCACCCATCCCCCACCCGCCTCCCCTCTGGTGACCATCAGTTTGTTCTCTATAGTTAAGAGTCTGTTTCAGGATTTTACTATATTTTTAAAGGAAATATTATCTTATGATTCATAATTATCAGGGTATTTTCTGCTCTGACGAGCTAAAACACTACATTTCCCAATCATTCTTGCAACAGGAGAGCAGTCATTTGATTAAGTTTTAGTTGTGTTGTAAACTTCCAGGTCTCTTTTAACTTCTTAGTCTTCCTGAAAGGCAGGGAGGACATCTTTCTGCTGCCTGCATTGTGGGCATGTGGAATGTGAGAATGCTAGCTCCAGCCTCAGTCAGACTGAAGTACGTGCTGGAAGCCACTGACCGAAGAGCTCCAGTCCCTAATGTCTGACTCCATCGTAACTGCCTTAAATGTCTTTTCCTTGAGAAACATTTTTCCTATTTAAGCCATTGTTTGTTGTTGCTATTGTTGTTATGCTATTGTTATGAAATGGATACACTTAATTAATCCTAATTGATACACTGCCCTTGAAGATAAATTTTATCAGCTTTGGTCTCAGCAGGGAACAGAGGACCTAGGCAAAAGCGTTTAATGAAGGTATTAAATACAGGGATGCGGGCAGGGGTAAGGGCCCCAATCAGGGAGTAGTAGCTATAGGAAACTGTTCCAGGCCCCAGGTCTGAGGGGCAGGAGGAAGGAGCTGTTACTAGAATATGGCGAGAGGTACACCTTTGGGAAAGGGGCTAGCCTACTAGAGCTGTGGCCTTCGGAAAGCAGCCACAACTGAAACATGGCCCAGCAAAGGGACAGAGACCCAGTTCTCTCTGCTCCTTCCTCTAACTTCCTGCCAATGCCTCCAATTGGCTGAACCCAACCAAAGGCTGGAGGGCAAGGGAAACAGGATGTTACAGTCTATAAGGTCAGCCTCCTGGGACATTGCGACCAATGATTTTAGGGGGAATATGGAGGGAACTAGCTGCATAAAATGTATCCTATTTAAAAAGTGACTTTTTAGTTCTTAAATGATTTGAAGAAGAGAGTGATATAATCTTATTTTGCATAAAATAATGTAATTTGAAATTTTATTTACTGTTGCTATTATAGTATAAATAAAAGGTACATACTCTATGGCTTAGCAGTTTCACTTTTAGGAAATCTATGCAGCCATTCAAAAAGAATGAGGCACACAGATGTACTGCTTCAGAGTTATCCAAGGCAACATACCAGGGGAAAGAGTTAACCGCAGACCAATGTTTCCACGGTCTGAAAAGGGAGCCCATATGTCAATATCTCTACAGAGATGTATTTGTTTAAACATAGGGCAAGTCTGGGAAGGACGGTTAATAATGGTCACTTGGCAGGGAGACAGAGCAGCAGTGTAACAAAACTGGTTGCATATGGATGACTTGACTTTCCTGTTTTATAAAAAAATATTAAATGAAATAAAAACCTCAAGTCACAAAAATGTAGAAGATATCACTTAAGAAAAAGGTTAATTCTTGATATAACTTTCATTACGTATATTCTTTTACCAGGCTGATGTTGCCTGTATTTATATGAGGCCAGCAAATGAGCACATTTAATAAATTATATGTGACCATTTGCTAGCTGGCACATTGAAATTATGTAATTTATAGAAAACATACACATGATGATTGAGTACACTTTGAAGTACTTAGAAACAGAACTAGTTTAATGAAATAGTGGCCATTCACATTTAATATACACATTCCGCATTGAACTAGAGACCAAAATTCAAATCTCCCAGTGACATTTAATTAGATTGATTTTTTGTCTCTAAAAGTAAAAATACATTTTTATGCTATGCTGTCTTTGCTGGCAAAAGGACAGAGATCTTTGTTATAGACTGTGAGAATTTTAAGGTAGCTTTTCAAAAAATAAGAGAAAAAAGCATATTTTTACAACTTTTTCATTGCTCTTTAAGGTCTGTTTAAATGCCTTTCAAAGGATTTAGAAATTAATTGAACAGAGTCTCTTGGGAATTACATTGCACAGTTATTATAGCAAGATGAGAATACGTAGAAATTGGAATTTCGTTAAGGACAGCAAATAAAAACGAAGTCTCTGGTATTTTCTGAGGTATGGTGAATGGTAACATATTTGTTATTCTCTTATTAATTATAAAGAAGGGAAGTTAAAAGTCTCTGAGCATCTTTTTCTGAAAGCAGCCCACAGGACCTCTGAAACACAAGGCTGGTTGTAGGGACAGTGTTAATGTGAATCGGTATTTGCCTTGAAGTGTTTCTGGTAGAACAGCTGTTAAGTAACACAGGACTTTGGATGCTGATTATGCCCTATGGTAGGTCCACAAATTTAATGAAATATTTTAAACATGCAGAAAACTGTATTTATGGGAGAGGATAATTTTGGATGACTTTCCATTTTCACCTCATATACTGAGATTGCAGCGGATTCAAATACACGGCATTTTGAAAAGAGTATTTTTTCAAACTACTAATAGTTATGAGTTATCTTCTCCAGGCCAATTAGACGTACCATGGCAGAAAGAGAAGAGAGAAAAGCAACAATGGGGCTAAATAAATAGTCCAGTTACAGAATTTGTTTAAAAAATCTAGGAATTTTTAGCAGTAGTCATTTGTCCATTGTGCTGGTATTTGGAAAACATTTATTTCTCAATTATTTATGCTTTCAATTCCATTTTAATTTTATGCCATACTTCTTGTGGAACCCTCACAGATAGATAGGCTGTAGTTCTGGAGTTTACTCCACAGTAAGGACATGGGATTTTAGCAGTTCGTTTTTAAAAAGATTATGAAGGGAGCCCGCGCTTACTACGCTTTTTACACTGTGGGATTTCAGCCCAAGTATCGTGTTACAAGATGCTAAGAGAGGGTCAGTTCAGTTCATCGTTCTGTCTGAGAGCTGTACCAGGATCATTTTGCCATTCCTTCTTAAGATCTAAAAATAAAATGGTACACTGTTGAGTTTACAGTGGTGTATTACTATACTGGTAGCCTTTACTTCTTGAGCACCGGCCTATGGCCTGCAAGGACAGCAATCACAGGAGCCAGCGGGTGGGCCCTGAAGGACCACATCCACAACATCTGAAATATTATTTAAGCAATAAAAAAATTACACTAGAAAGTCTGGACTAGTGTAGAACTAGTAAGATCCCTGCTTAAACTCTACTCCACTGTTGTGGCCCCAAATGCAACAGAAAGGCACCATGTACTCTGTATTTACCCGTGACATTTATTTAGGATTTTTTTTTAAATTGTGGTAAAATACACATAGCAATTACCATCTTAACCATTTTTATGTCTGCAGTTCAGTGTTATTAAATACATTCACAGTGTTGTGAAATCATCACCACCATCCATCCCCATAACACTTTTCACCTTGTGGAACTGAAACTCTTTACTCATTAAACAATAGCTCGTTTTCCCCTCCTCTAGCCTGGGCAACTACCGCTAAACCTTCTGTCTTTATAACAGTGTTTGTCTTTTTGTGATAGGGTTATTTCATTTAACATAGTGTCCTCAAGGCTCATCCATGTTGTTGTGTATTGTAGAATTTCCTTCCTCCTTTTTAAGTTAACGTACACTATTATGCCAGTTTTAAGTGTACAATATAGTGATTCAGCACTTCCATACATCACCCTGTGCTCATCAGAGGTGCCTTCCTTAATCCCCATCACCTATTTCACCCATCCCCCCACTCTCTCCCCCGCCTGGTAACCATCAGATTGTTCTCTACAGCTAAGAGTCTGTTTCTTGGTTTGTCTCTTTCTCTTTTTTTAATCTTTGCTCATTTGTTCTGCTTAAATTCCACATGAGTGAGATCGTATGGTATTTCTCTTTCTCTGACTGACTTATTTCGTTTAGAATTTCCTTCCTCTTTAAGGCTGAATAATATTTATTCCATTGTATGTATACACCACATTTTACTCATCCATTCATCCATCCATGGACACTTGGGCTACTTCCATGTTTTAGCTATTGCAAATAATGCATTATGAACACGGGTGTGCAAGCATCTCTTTGAGACTGTACTTTCAATTCTTTTGGTATATACATAGGTGCATATTTATTTTTTGTACTGGTTTCAAATAGCTTGAGTAATTTAAATAACCAGACTGTTAAATAGACTGCTCATTCGACATGGGCAAATTCATTCTTCTTTCATTGGAAAATATTTATTGAGAGCTTTCTGTGTCAGGAATGGGCTAGATCCTGGGGGTACAACGATAGCAAAAATAACTTGGAAATACAGATGATAAGAGCATTTTGTTTGATTTAGAAAAAACCCACCAGCTAAATATATTGATCAATATCCATCCCTGTGATAAAAGGTGAAGATGGTTAGAGAATTCACAAAGTGTCCTTTCTTACCTTTGTTTTTACTCCTGTTCTGTGGTGAAGACTCAAGTATTTTCTTATGAAGGTGATGAGCTTTTTCATCATTCCATAACTGAGTTCCAAGGAGTCAGGCTTACATTTAAAGGATGGCATTTAAACATTTTCTAAATAATTCAAGTACTGTATCAATTGAGTAATGGCCAAGAGCTGGTTTAAAATTCCTTCTGTAGGGGTGCCTGCGTAGCGCAGTTGGCTAAGTGTCTGATTCTTGGTTTCAGCTCAGGGTCGTGATCTCAGGGTCTTTGTGGTCAGCACAAAGCCTGCTTAAGACTCTCTCTCCTTCTCCCACTGCCCCTCCCCCCTGCTCTCTTTCTCAAATAATTCTTTAAAAAAATAAATAAAAATCCCTTTGTAATACTCACAAGGAGTTTTGGGGTAGGGAAAAGGGGGAAGGAAGGAGTAACATGGGCACAAGAATTCCAGATCAATTCATCCACAGTTCAGTGATAAAAATGTCACCTGTCTCGTTCCATTTCCAGCTTTTGTTACTATCTTATTTGTTCACTTAAAGATTTTCACTGGATGCCCAAATGAAAGGAAAATTTGGGGTAAGATCTAACCACAGAGAAGTGGACCCTATCTTTTAGTTCCAAAATGATGCTTTCTATAACAGTACACAGTGGAAAAACAGAGAGTATCGGGGAACGCACAGTGATCCACACAGCTGTGCAAGGCTTTACTGGCAGGTGCGATGCTCTCTCAGAGGTACTGAAAGTCTCCTTGGAGTTACCTTTGCACGTCTTGGCTCATGTCATCTTGGTGGTGATACAAGACTGTTGATGCCAGTGGCCAAATGAAGGCTTGGCTTATTCATCCAATTCTCTACCAAAAGGAAGAAATGGTCAGAGAAAGCCAAAGGGTAACAAGGAACCACAAATTTTGCCTGGATTTTTCCTAAGAGTGAGAGGCAGGGCCACCTGGGTCTTTCACAAGAGGGATGCTTCCCTGGATTAGAACTGTGATAGTTCCCAGCCTCCAAGGCAACTATTAGGAAAATGGAGGGGGATGGCTGTGAGTCCTTGTGGCTCCAGGAGCCATCTTATCCTTCAAGTCTTCATCAGTTGTGATTTCTTGCATGAAGTCTTCCCTAATTTTCTAACTTGGAGTAATTTCTCTTTTCAACATGGTTGCAACCATGTCCTCTCCTCTGCCACTAAGTATTATATTTCTTATGTCATATACCGGTCTGGGATTCCTAACCAAACCTATTGGAGGCAGGATCCCCACTAGATTCACCTGTGTATACCCAACTGCACTTATGGTGCCCAGTGCAACCTAGGTATTGAAAAAAAAAGATTAATGAATAAGTGGCTAAATTTGACTGAAGAAGACCTGAGATCCCTCATGTAAGTAGACGGTATAGGTCATTAACTGCAGAGCAAATAGGGTTTCCTGTGTTCTTGGCCAGGAGGGCGATCAGGGAAAGCTGGGGACAAAGCTGGATGGAATCCACTGACCACGGAATTTCAAGTGCATACATAAGGAGTACACTGATGTTGGGGTGCAGCTTTTCACACCATTACCCATGCAACTATTTGTTCCATATTTCATTAAGATGGCTAGCATGCTAAAATGTTATGTTGGCATAAACAGAATGCTTCTTCTATGAAGGGCATTCTTTTACGTTATTTTGCTGAAAGATCAAAGAAGGCAGGTCCACTCTTAGCATCCTCATTTTATAGGTGAGGATGCCGAAGCGAAGCAGGTGAATGACTTAATGTTCTTATTCCATTTTCCCCGAGAATGTAGTCAGAAATGAAAACCTAACTTATATTACTAGCACTCATCATTTTGTATGAAATCAACGTTTCAATAAACACCAAGGTCTCATGTAAGTCCAAATTGTTATCATTAGTCAAGTGACATGAAAAGGATCGTTGTGTTTTATGGACTCATTATATTAGGATATTAAGAGGCTGGGATGCATCACCTAGCTTGAGTATGGTGATATATTTGATAGTGTTCTCTGAAGTCTTTCTCATTAAATTTGATTTGGCTTGTGTGGTAATATTGTAGTCTTCAATAGGAATGTAGGTAAATGAAGTTAATAATACATTAAAATGAATCATACTGGAAATCAGGAAGGAGGGGAATAGTCATTGAGTTCCTTCAGGGACTAAAGTTTAGTTAATTAAAAAAATAACTTGACTCTCCATCTCTGTGAAAAATTTAGCTATAAAATACAAATCAACTGTAACTTCTGTATTTGGGCTACTTGCCACAAAGGAACACTGGTGTTAAATATAATTAACGTAGATCACAATATTTTCACTAGTTATAGGTAAGGAACATCAGGTATACTGGAAAAAAATGCCTAGTCCAGGTTCCCTGGAGAATAACTGGTGGCCCAAATGACAACCCATATTCTTGCCTAGACCACTGAAATATACTTTTCAAAAGAGTGAGAATCCTTTTACTGTTTACAAGTTATGCAAAGAATGAAATACAAAATATTTCAAAAATTGTAATCTCTTTTTTAGTCACTAAAAATGTGTGTATCTGTATTAAAAATCACACAAATCTGAGTTTATGCTGGGTACTTTTACTGACAGCTAAAAAAGAAAGGAAAAGAAAAGAAAAAAAAAAAAGAGAGAAGAAAAGAAAAGAAAAGAAAAAAACCACTAGGACCTCCTTAGAATGTGAACTATGTTTTATGAGAACAAGTATTTTGTCATCGGTCTATTTTCCATGCCTTTTGCAACTGGAATCTTTGTATTTTTAAAGTTTTTTAACAGTAATTAGAGTTTTAGTAGTTTCACAAATATAACAAAGATGGCTTTAAACTGTCCTATATATTGGTAATCCTCTCCCAAAAACTTTTCAGGTTTATCTTGTATTGTAAGGCACAGTCTTCACAGAGACCAGATTAGAGAGACCAGACAACAGAACAAAATAGAAGGGAAATATTCATGTCAGCTGTTGAAAACTAGTTTTGTAAGGCAAGGCCTAGAAATCCTTATCTCTGGCATGTTTAGTATGGAATGCATAGTTGAGTTTCATTCAGCTACTAGAGAAAGGTATTCTACAATGACAGATTGCCTTATCAAAATTACAATTAGCTGGCTTCCTCTGCAAGGAACAGCAGTTGGTTCAGTAAGACTGAAGTGAGAGCTCTTACCAGCTTTCTCAGAAATGATTTCCCCATCATGGGTATTTGTTCAACTGATGAGGTCTAGTATGAACATATGGTTTCTAGAAGAATGAGCTGGGATCTGCCAACATTTTTAAAAGGAACACTTAGTAAATGCTGATCTCTAAGCAATAAATCATCAATTTATTTAATTTTCAAGAAACGTTTTCAAAAAATACGTTTTTCCTGTAAGATTAACATGCTCATTCTGCTTAAGATTGTTTAGAGTGCTTTTCATTCTGCCTAAATTTTTACAATAAGGTGAAATGAAAGATTCAAAAATGGTTTCATCATACATGGAAGATGAAATCTCACATGGAGAGCATATAGTTTGATTCTTACATATGCATTATTAATTAAAATTATGTCCTTAAATGACGACTTGATATTTTTCCAATTTTACTCAAACACTACCGTGTACCATTTATTTTACCACTGATATTTTCAGGATTAACTTTATTAACAGTATGACATTTTCATGCGTTGTTAAATTTTACACTAGTTTTAGTGTTCACGATGTTTGATTAAGTTCAAATCAACAAATATTCAAGCCTACATGAGAATGAATGAAATATTACCTTTTCACATAATCAGCTAACTGCTTTTTAAGAGTAAAAAGTTAATATTGGGATTTAAAAACCTAAATTTCCAATGTTACTGTTAATTCAACCATATGTACGTTACTTAGGCCACAGGACTGCCCATTAGCCTTTCTTGTCGGAGAGCAATTAATCTCTTGAACCACTTTTCCTCAGCATCAGCTTTCTCAATAAATAACTGAAATAAGAAAAAGAACAAGGAAAAAATGTTATTGTTTGCCAATAACTTGGATTAGACCTTATGTAACATAAATTACCTTTACAGAATACATCTTCTAGCACGAGATTTGGATACTGTTTAACTTTTGGGGACTTCTCAACTAAAGAAAACCTATTTGGAATTAATAATGCTCAGAAAGTCTTGGAGTAAAAGGACTAATATCAACACTATTTGTTCACAATTTTACACCGTATTTTGTGAGGTTTATTTTCTAGACCCTTTCTCAGAGACACAGTGGAATGACACCAATTCAGAGCAGAGAGCACAATATGATGTCCATGACATGCTCTGTTCAATGAACCAAATTAGAGGCAGAATTAGATCTTTTGGGTCAGATTTAAACAACAAACAAACCAACCTCTTCTTTTGGCCTATTTTTGTTAAGCATAGAAAGAAGACTTCTGAAAGTCAGACAAGTGATTTGGACCATACCAGATTCAAATCTGTGTAACCGCTCTAAGGGACGGGGGTCAGCTGCTTGTTTCTAGCAAATAGGAACGTACGAATCCATTTCCTCCAACAGTCTTGTCGTCAGCACAAGATGACAACAGTTTGAATTCACTTCAGTCAGCTAGATTTCAGCGGGCATTCTTCAGATCTAAGGAGCTTACGTTTGGATGGGCCAGAGAATTGTCATCTTGGTACTTGATGGCGGTGGGGATGCTGCTGGGCTCTATTTCTTTTTCCCCGCTGGGAGGACCAGCAGCTGCTGGTGCTGACGTCACAGCTGTGTGCTTCACCTCACCGGGCTCCACGGACTGAAACGTGTTATGTCAATATTTTATTAATTAGGTCACAATATGCAGTTAAAATTTTGCTTTAACAAAATTTCTTATTTTGAATAGTAATTGTTCATTTAGTCTCCTTTGAGATAATACTAATCATAAAAAGACTCTAGGTGACTGAATGAGAAACAATTCTTCTTAAAACAAGCAAACAAATACAAAAACATGGAGAAAGTGTTCATCATTTTTTTATGATCATATTTTTCTTCAGAAATTGGGACTTATGAGTCTACATTACAGAAAAACATATTTCATAAATCTAAATTCTATTAGTCAAAATAAGCAACAAATCTCCAGCATTCATTTGGTCTCTTTAGAGATGAAAAGCAAATTCAAAGGTTATTTTGTTTTTGCTTTTTAAATCACAGCCTCAGTGAGATATAATTCACATATCACAATTCACATAGCTTTTAGCATATCCACAGTTTCACGACCAACACCACAAGCAACTTCAGAATATTTTCATCCTCCTCCCACAAAACCCCGTACCCATTAGCAGTCACTGCTCCCCATTTCTCCCAGCCTCCCCACCCCTATGTGACTACTAATCTAGTTTCTGTCACTACGGATGTGTTTATTCTGGACACTTCATACAAAAGATCACACATTCTGTAGTTTTTTGTTGTCATTGGTTTGTTTTGTTTTCTGTGACTGGCTGCTTTCATTTAGCATGCTTTCAAGGTTCATCCATGAAAGGCTGAAGCATGCATCAGTACGTCATTCCATTTTATTGCCCCGGGATATTCCATCGCAGAACACTAGGTGCCAGGCCCTGGGCTCAGGGCTGCAGACACGAGGACTGATAAATCGTTGCTGCTGCCTGCAAGAAGCCAGCAGTGCTGTGCTCTCTTGGGTTAATTCCCATACCTCCCCCTCTGAGAAAGGAAAAGACCAGGGAAGTGGCTAATTAGCAGCAAGGCTGCAGGGATAACATTTTGCAATGGACTTGATGAGAAGCTGAAATTGAACGTTAAAATAAAAAAACCCAACATGACTGGGAGATTAATTCCACCACTCAGCCTTTTTTCTACACCTACTGGTTCTATACATGTAGTTTTTGAACCTCCATTTTCTTTTAATTTAGCTACTTCCGAGCATCCACTTCTCTGAATGAAGGGTGAAACAGATGCCACGGGGAAAAACATCTAGAAAATGAAATCTCCATGAATTAGTTGATCCTTTCTTAGAATGATTTATCTTAGAACTGGATATCCATCTATTTAGTATTTATTGAGTGCTACTAACTGCTAAGCACTGAGTACACAAGGGAGAGTAAAACAGGTATGTTCCCTGTACCAAATGGGGATTACATTTTGCTAATGGGACTGGCAGATTACTAACAAATAGATATCAAAATAAAGACATAATCACAAATTTTAACAAGGGACGTAGAGATACTTAAAGAGGTAACTGTTAAATTTGGCAGTTTTCTTCCTGTATTTGGAAGCCAATACTCCCCCAACCTCCACCCCTAGGTGTCAAACCTTTCTATGTCTCCAACATACCGGGTCTAGAAGGCCTACAGCCCTGTGTGATATTATACTGACCCTTTATAAAACCGAGGCTGTAGATCAGTAAAGCCCAACATTCTGCATAGGGAAAGGTGGGAAGTATGCTAATCTACTGAGGTCCAGACATCATTTTTTGGTAGTCTCTGCTTCCATGCAGAGAACAGAAGGGCATGTCATTCTGCCTGTCTTAGCCATGCTTTGACAGGGCTTAGCTAGGAGACCGGCAGTACTGAACTGCCTTGAAGAATGGTGGAGTGCTGTTATTCTAGCTCCCAAAGATGTGGATCGCACACATTCAGGTGGCAGAGATAACATTCTACTACAAAAGGGAAGGGATCTCATTTTGTTTTTACCTGCTGTACATTAACATTTTCTTTGAGAAGTGCTTATGTGCTTTCAGGTAAAGTTTTTAAACATTAGGATCAGAGCATGGAAGTTATTATTTAAAGGGGTAATTAAAAAAATGTATGACAGGAATCATCAATTGCTTCTTGATTTAACTGAGGAAAACTGCTGGAGAAAGTTTGACTATAAAAAACCCACAACATGGCCACTATCAAGTATCTGGCTTCGAGTAGCACTGCCACCTGGTGGTTCCGTTTCTTGTTTTAAAATGTATTTCCAAGTAAGAGTAAGTTAGACCCTGCTGCTTAGGGTTATTTGCCCTCTTTCTGAAGATAGGTGGATATCTGCCAGCTACAACAATTTTTGGGTTGGATAACTGGCAATAAGCTTATCTGGGACAGCAGTTTGGAAATAAACTGCCTCTTGGTTCCTGAAGTTGATGATACGGCAGGAGCTATCAGATTATCTCCTCACTCAAGAGAGACGCGATTGCAGAGTTAACCTGTTAAATCGATATGTGTTGACGGAGACACAATGTCTAGCTTGTTATTGGTAATAGCCACTTTCTGGTAACAGCTCCTTAGCTTAATTAGTGGAATTCACACAGCTGAAGAAAGACTCTACCAACTGAAGGGGTTGTTAACACAGAGAAGCCTTTTCCAGAGATACAAACTTTATACCAATGTGTGTAGAACTGTCCAGAAGAGAAAGATGTTGAAACCTGGGTCATGAGTAATTTAGTCCTCAAGAGAGTTAGTCTTTGCTATGCATCAGGGATAGCCCCTATCTCCCCAGGATCTGGATGAAGTGGTCCTCAAGATAATTTACCTCCCTTTGCTAAGTAATCTCCTGATAAATAATTCAGCTTCTCAGGCATCCTGAATCACTACCTTCTATTGCAGACACAGACATTTTAGAAACTGGAAAGGGATATCATTTTCTAAACTAATAAATTGGACTTCCGTTTTATATTACAGCTGAGCGTCAATTTATTCACTGTTGGCCCATCACTCCTTTCTGATCATTTTGAAATGCAGTGACTAATAAAGTCCAGTGTTGGATGGCTAATACTTTAGACTGTTGTACGTTCACCAAGGTAAATGCTGCTGCTTCTTCTTCTTCTTCTTCTTCTTCTTTTTCTTCTTCTTTTTTAGCATATTCCCCCATTAGTGAATTCATGCTTTCTTTATACTTAATAGGGAATGTGCACTGAGTTCACAATTATGAGAGACATTTGATGAGTAAAAACAAACACGGGCTCTGGAGTTTAATACATTTTGTGTGGGTGCTCTTTCTTGTCATTTATTAGCACTTTGACCATGGGTTATAAAATTTGCTGAGCCTCAGCTTGCTTAGTTTTAAATAAAGGTTACCGGGATTTCAGATAACTTATATATGCTAAATGTCTAGTATTAACGGTAGCCATTACTAGTTTAGTCACTTTAAGTTATTCAAACGTAAAAAACAAAGTGGGGTTATGTTACAACATTGTTTTACATCATTTGCTTAGTGCTTTAATGTTTCCAAATGCTGTGTTGACACAAATTGGCCCAAGCTGATGTCTGTACGCTAAACCAGTAAGCTACTATGTAAAACTGTGAAGTAGTGTTTTAACTATTTGCTTAGGAATACAATAGGTCACCAAGCCTCCAATGAGAATTTTAGGGTCTATCAACCATAAAAAATTACATAAAACAATCTGTGACCCAGCCAGAATGAGAATCTTTGCATCCCCAATTCCTTTTCAGAAAGCCACAGCCAAACGCAGCCTTCGGCATTCGGGAAGGGGAAGAGGTGGAGCAGAAGCAGAGAGAGGAAGAACAGCAACCGCTTTCCTTCCTGAGTGTCAGGCACTTGGCCAACTGTTTTATGTGAAGTTATCTTGCTCATCCTTATACAAACTTCTGCCAGGGGTATTACCTCCCTTTTAAGATAAAGTGAGCCATGCGGTTATCATGTGGCTTAAGGACACACAGCCAGTAAGTGACAGAATCAGCCCTGATCCTGTATCTGTCTGACCCTGTATCTCATGCTTTCGACCAATGCTTCCCAACTGCTAAACCTAAGATTTATTGTTATTTGGCTTTAATTTTAGAGGAAAGAAAAATGTTGGTAAAATATTTTAATTAAATACATTTTTAAGTGGCTCAGCTCAGAGTGCTGGATTAGTATTTCTAGGTTGCTTTTGCTTCTCCATCATGCTTATCCAATCTAGAACTAGCCAGCTCAAGGCTTTCCAGAATTGATTTTATTTCTTTGTGTGAATTACTGTTAAGGGCCACCTCTTTTAAAAGACAGCTGAAACAGTAGATGGGTTTCTCTTACTCAGATTCATGAGCGTTCCTTATGAAATTGAGAGGTCCCTATTTCATCTTTAAAAAAAAAAAGATTTATTTATTTTAGAAAGAGTGAGAGCACGTGTGAGGGGGGAGGGGCGGAGGGAAAGGGACAGGGAAGCTCAAGCAGACTCCCCGATGTGGGGCTTGATCTCATGACCCTGAGATCATGACCTGAACTGAAATCAAGAGTCAGATGCTTAAGTGATGAAGCCACCCCAAGTGCCCCTAGAGGCCCCTATTTCATCTTAATCCTCTCTACCCCTTATGGTGGTATCTGAATTAGAAGTGCGAGAAGCTATACTGAAGGTGAGAGAAAGTTCCAACTCAGCACTGAAAACTAAAACAACAGAAACTAATTATTAAAAGAATTAATAATGATGGTCCCTTTGATCAGCGATATAGTTGAAATTCCTTTATACTGGTTCCATGGAAAGCCATTTAACTATACAGGGTTTTGTTAGAGATTTAGGAAGAAGACTTCTTCTCTTGGATTTAGTCAGCTTAAAATTAATAACCTTCAGATGTTAAGGGAAATAATCTTTTAAAAACTTTTCTAGGGGATACAATGAGGTGAAAACATTACTAATTCTGGAACTGAAATATACAGGTATTATTACATTTATACCTTTCAAAAGACTTTAAAGGTAAAACCAGATCTAAAGATTTTCTGTGTTTCCCAGCAAGAGGTCTGCCTTACTGGTGAGCATGGAAACTTGCGGAATATTAAAAAATGTAAATGGGCTAAGGTGGTGACACTTAAGAGAGACGGAGCACCTACAGTAGAAGTTTTTAAGCACTACGCTTAGTTTACAGAATGTACTTAGATATAGAATAATTTAGGTGCTAGAGTATGTTATTTAAAAATAAGCACTTATTGGATCAAGAGCCATGTTAGATATTTGATACTCATTATATTTACTCCTCAAGAACTCCATTTTTGCAGTTCTATTTTACGAATTTGGAAATTGAGGGCTGAAGAGGTTGAGAAGCTTGCTAAAGACCATAAATCATGGCAGGAAGTGTGAGAGTTAAGATTCAAACTCAGATCTCCTTGAATCCAAAGCCCCATCCTCTTTCCTCTGTATCAGGTACGCTTCTGATCAATTTCCTTGCTCGCTGCTGGTTTTGCTAGTTATTGGAAGAGCTGCCAGTACCTTGGAGGAAAAAAATGGACTTAAAAATAAGTTTATTATTATTTTAAATAATTAAAAAATATTTTATTTATTTATTTGAGAGCGAGAGAGTGTGAGAGAGATCTCCGGCAAGGGGGAGGGGAAGAGGGAGAAGACAACTCCCTGCTGAGCAGGGAGACTGATGCGGGACTTGATCCTGGACCCTCGGATCATGACCTGAGCTGACAGCAGCCGCTTAACCGACTGAGCCACCCAGGCGCCCAAAAATAAGTTTATTATTAATAATTAGTATCAAAAGGGGAAAAGTTGTTTAGAGGAAAACCTGGTGTATTAACTAGAGAAGAATACGTATGTCCACAGAAAGAAAATGCTAGTTTATCTTAAGTGAGTCCAGTAAGTCAGGGTGAACCTCAGAAAACAAATATTAGGAAAGTAAATTTAAAAATAAATTACAATTCTTTCAGGACATATGAATGACCTTTTAATATGTAAGATATTCAAGAATAAGATATTAAATAAAATGAGCAACTATACTTATGGATGTTCATTTTACAGTTCCACCATTTTTTGGAGTTGTTGTGTGGCAAACTACAAAAAGTTCAAACGAAATCAGCAAACAAAGGCAGGGACCACGGGTTAACAGGGCTGGCTGGTGCCGTGCACCCAGCACGCAGCACATGCTCAAGTCACCTCTCCGGTGACATTTTAAAAAGTATACGGTAACTGAAAAGCTGTGCATGTCACTAGCATCAAGAGAAATGCTACTAGGAAAACAAAAGGTCAATTTTCGCCTGACTACCTATCAGGTCAGAATGTGAAAAAGGACTTGGTGTTAACCAGGGTGTGAGAGGCAGACTTCTCCTTGTACTTGTGGGCAGAGTCTGGATTGGTACAATGTATGTGGAGGATGACCATGAGAACATGTGTGAAAATAAATAATATTAACCCTAAGCAAATAACTCCATCTTGAAAAATTGATCTTAAGGAGATAATAATGGATATTTACAAGCATATATGTAATACCTTCAAGCTTACAACAACTTGAATATCTAGTATCAGAGAAAAAATAAATGAATTATGATAAATTTATGATAACTTCATCAGCAGGATACTGTACAGTCATTAATATATTTACAGATGTAGAATATTTTTGAATAAGTGGTAACAATACCATGTCTTTATTACATGTATGTTATTAAAGAATACATGCGCCTCACAGTAGAATACCTTTTCTGACTAAAGGAACACATTCCTAAAGCTGGCCCTGATAATAATTGAAAGAACACATGCAATATTCAACAGAAATAAAATGCCAATCAAAACTCCTTTTACTGGAGTTGAAGAAGTGACAGCCATCTGGGCAAAGAGTGTAGACACATTACTATTTGGGTAATAATCTGATTGTTAAAGCTCTTTTCTAACTTTCCTCTAGCAGTGTCAATTCAAAAAGTAGATGTAGACACTTGAAAAGAAAACTGTATGTTGATGAAATGCATATTACTACTTTAGAACTGTTGGCATTTTACTTTGTCTTCTCAGTGAGTTTTAAAATAAAAATGGCATCAGACATATTTTTACAAGTTAAACTTGAACTGCTTCTCACTGATTCATTCTCTCTCTCTCAATAACACACTGACACTCGCTCACCCTACTTCATCTCTCTGTTAGAAGGAAGCACTTACATTTAAGTAAAATCCATTAATAAAGCATCTCTTCAGTGGGCATCTAAAGGCTTATTCATAATGTCTGGATGAAAACTTACCTTTTTGACTTCTTTACTTGATCTGAATGTCTGCTGAACAAAAGAATCACTTTCAATGGCTTCAATTTCTTTTACTCTTTTTACTTGTTCAACCAGGGTGGCTTGGTCTAAAAAAAAAAAAAAAAGGGTACAATGTCAGTGTATTTTGGTGTGTAAGCTTGTTAACAACACTATTCTAAGCAAGGTTCTTTCTTTCTATGAAGTAATTTTATGACTTCTGGAATTTAACTGGATGAAAAGATGTTACAGTTAAGCTCTAACAAAAAACTATTTTCCCCTTGAGAACCACAAATATAACCTTCCTACACACCAAGGCTCTCACCTAAAACCTAATGAAACATTGCTGAGAAGGCACTGCTATCATGATCCAAGCTAATCTGGGCTAATCTTGTGGGAGGGCTTTAAAAATTAAAAAAAAAAACACTTATTATGGAAATACATATAAAAGGAATTAACAGCACAATGATTCCATCTGCACCCATCACCCAGCTCCTATAGCCATGAACTCTCTGTTACTTCTTATTTATTGATCCTCACTTCATTTTCTTGGGTAGACCTGGAGTACTCAAAAGTAACTCCCAGACATCGTGCCATATTACCCCAAATATTTAGTAGGCATTTCAGATAAGGACTTAAAAAAACCAAAAGTAATATAACTACAATACCATCTTCATATCCAATAATATTATCAATAATGCCTTAATATCATCTTATACAGTCCATGTTTAATTTTCACTGTCCAAAAAAAATGTCTTTTTACAGGTAGTTTGTTTGAAACAGGATCCAAACAAGGTCCACACATTAGACTTGGTTGATAAGTCTCTTATATCCCTTTTAGTCACTGACAGCCTTCAGGCCCTCCCTTTCATTGCCATTTATTTATTGCAGAGAATGGATCGTTTACACTTGAAAATTTTCTACATTCTAGATCTGGCTGATTTTATCCTCACGATGTCATTTAACATGCTTCTCTATTCTTCATATTTTGTGTAAACCAATAGTTAGATCTAGAGGCTGGATATGATTCTGGTTCAATTTCTTTTGGTCAAGGATACATCATAGGTGATGCTGTGTAATTCCCATTACACCGTATCGGGATGTGCTTCTCCCAATTTTAAAGGCGTTAAGATTGATCAGTGGGTCCAAGGTGATGTCAGCCTGGCCCTATTATAAATTTCTTCATCAGCTTTTCACTTAATGTTTTTGGCAGACATTAATGTTTGTTGATTAGATCCATTACTTCATGAAATGTTGCAAAATGGTGATTTCCTAATTCTATTATTCTCCCTGCATTTATTAGCAGGATCCTCTGTAAAGAAGAACTTCCCTTACTGACTGTAAAGTATAGTCTGTACAGGAAAGGCAGAATAAATGTTTAATTTTTCCCTTTATTTATCAATTTTGATCCATAGATGAGCATTATGAATTCCTGAATATTTATACACTTAACGTATTTTACTCTGTGTAATCATTTTCATATTTTGTTGCTCAAATTATTCTACCTTTGGGTAGTGGGGACATCCTGAAGTTGGCCCTGCATCCTTTTGATATGATCCCTCATAGTTAAGGTGCAACAAGATGTTCCAGGCTCATTTTGTACAGTTCCTGCCCGAGACCTGAACTTAGCCATTTCTCCAAAGGGCTCAGACTGCTTTTAGTGGGGAGTGATATTTAAAGACAGTAACTTGGGCACCAGGGGTGTTCACTGTTTGTGGTTTGTCACTGCGTCTCAGCTTTTTCAGTGGGCGGGATGGGAAATGCATATTTTAAGAAAAAAAAAGTAATATGAGTTCATGCTGATACTATCAATCAAATTAAAGACAAGGGCTTTTAAAGTCTCTGATTTTATATTTGTATATTTTTTCTCTCATTTAAAAAATCTTAAGTCTTAATGATATGATCAAAAGTACTTAGTTGTTTCTCTTAATACTAAAGTTAAGTATGTACTAGTTTCAAAATAAAAAGACAAATATCACTATAAACAAGATGAATTGTCAAAACAGTATACTCTAAAGTTACCTGAGTTAATTCTCCATGTGATTATGCTACCAACTAGATTTATAGCTAGGTTCAATTCGTTTCAGTTTATTTTTGATTTAGGTCTTGCTTTTTCTTTTATTGTCTTTGTGATCAACACATTTAAAAAAATATTTATTTATTTGTCTGAGAGAAAGAAAGCGAGTGAGCACAAGCAGGGGGAGCGGCAGGCAGAGGGAGAAGCAGGCTCCCCGCTGAGCAAGGAGCCTGATGCAGGACTCGATACCAGGACCCTAGGATCATGACCCGAGCTGAAGGCAGACACTTCACCGACTGCGCACCCAGGCCTCCTTAATAGTAATATTTTTTATTTGAGTATAGTTGACACATAACGTTACATTAGTTTCAGGCATACTGTTGTTCATAGTAATCCAAGAACTATGTTTATGCTGTGCTCACCACAGGTGGAGCTACTATCATAATAAAACGCTATAATGATACCACTGACTATATTCCCTATACTATACCTTTTGCTCCCAGGACTTATTCATTCCATTACTGGAAGCCTGTACCTCTCACTCCCCTTCACCCATTTTGCCCATCTCCCAACCCCTCTCCCCTCTGGCAACTGGCATCTCTGTATTTGTAGATATGATTCTGCTTTTTGTTTTGTTTCTTTAGATTCCACATATAAGTGAAATCATCTGGCGTCTTCCTTTTCTGTCTGACTTATTTCACTTAGCATAATAGCCTCTAGGCCCATCCATGTTGTTGCAAATGGCAAGATCTCATCCTTTTTTATGGCTGTGTTATTCCTGTGTTATTCCTGTGTGTGTGTGTGTGTGTGTGTGTGTACACACTGCATCTTCTTTGCCCATTCACCCATCGATGGACACTGAGGTGCTTCCTTATCTTGGCTATTGTAAATAATGCTGCAATAGACATACGGGTACGTATTATCTTTTTGAATTTATGTTTTCGTTTTCCTTTGGTAAATACCTAGTAATGGAATTGTGGCGTTACTGGACCATGTGGTATTTCTATTTTTAACTTTGTGAGGAACCTCCATTCTGTTTCTACAGTGGCTGCACCAATTTTTCTTCCCACCACCAGTGCACAAGGGTTCATTTTTCTCCATGTTCTTGACAACACTTGTTATTTCTTGTCTTTAATATTTATTTTTTAGTTGCATAAAACACGTGATTCCAAAGCCAAAACGTAAAACATCATTCAGAGAAGTCTAGGTTTCCTTTCCTCATTCTCTCAGTTCTTGCCCCAATCTATAGGTAACCATTTTTATTAGTTTTTTTTTTTTTTTTTTTTAAAGATTTTATTTATTTATTTGACAGAGAGAGACAGCCAGCGAGAGAGGGAACACAGCAGGGGGAGTGGGAGAGGAAGAAGCAGGCTCATAGCAGAGGAGCCTGATGTGGGACTCGATCCCGGTACGCCAGGATCACGCCCTGAGCCGAAGGCAGACGCTTTAACGACTGCGCTACCCAGGCGCCCCTTAGGTTTTGGTTTTTATCTTTCCTTTGTTTCTTTCTGAAAAAGTAACTATAATCTCTTCTTTCTTAAACAAAATTAACATACTACATATTATGTCTTCAGTAACACTCCACCCCAGTATAGAGACTTCCCCATTCTATTTTACAGCTATATAGTTAACTGTTTTATGGTTTTATGAGTTTTTTCCCACCAGTGCTCTATTGGTGGTCATTTGAGTTGTTTTCAGTCTTTTGCTTTTCCAATTAGTGCTTTAAGAAATGCACTGTTTCATATTTTTGTTTGTTTTTTTTTTTTTCACATGCCGGGCTGGGCAGGAGAAATGCAACATTATGGTTCACACACTCACTGTTTAAACTCTTGCTCTAAGCTGGTATGAATATATAGCTGGATTAGGAGCCACCATATATTCAACAAAGGCATCTAAACATTTTTGGGATTTTAGACTTCGTAGACAATAACTAGATTTACATTCTGAGAAACAACCATAAAAAGTGATTTGACAATAAGATAGTTGTTTAAATAAGAGTAATTTTTATATCCCAGCAGATCTAAGCTTAAAAGACTAAGTGTTATAAAGAGTATGAAAAGAAATTTGGTTTAATATTTCAATAAAAATTAACAACTTATGAAAAATCTTTGTTCTAACTTTTGGCCAATTGCAAATTATAATCACATAGTACTATGCAACCTCCAGTTTATTTAAGGGAAAGATAGTCTTCTGGCGATGTGTCCCTGACAGCTCTAACTAGTCCTTTCTCGTGTGAAAAATAATGCATGGAATGTCTGGAAGTAATAGCTGCCAGGGCCAACACTCCCAACTTAGGAAGAATATAGTTTACAACATAGAAGCAAGTACTGTCAGAGTGTCATGGATGAGCAAATACTTCACATGCTTTAGAATAAAAGCTCCTGTGGATTTTAATTATGCAATGTATTAATTGAGCATATAAAATGAGGAGATTCTTTGCCCAGCTAATTTATTAATGTGAATATATTTATACCAGTGGATGATATTTTTATTACTTACGTGTATAATAGTGTTAATATGGCAGAAAAAAGTCATAATGGATACCATTCCGTGTGATCCAACTTTAATTTGCCAATGTGAACATACATTTGTTTGTACAGGTTTCAGTCTATTATTTCACCATCATTAATTCCCAACCAAAAGACAGTATTTCAGACTTCAGGATGATGTCTCATATGTATCAACTATTTGAAACCTTGGGTTTTTTTCCTAACATATTCTCTCATTTGGATTTACAAAGCACATCATTAGTATTAGAAGTCAGAGGTGAGTTCACAAATAGTACTCGATGTCTAAAGCTTATAGTGTTTGCAGCTTCAAATACAGACATACAACCAGCTCCTAATACAAATAAAAGTATTATCATAGAAGCTGGCCCAGAGGCCAGTATGTTTAACAAAATAGCCTTGGAGAAATTATAAAGGAAGGAAGGGAAAAGATTAGAGAAAATCAGAACGTTATCTTTGTGTTTCTTTAAAGATCACTTCAGGACGACACAAAGTGACAGCGCAGATAAGAGAAGCCAGTTTGCCTGACTTACAATATGAAAACAAACCAACACAGCTTTTGCTTTTTGTGGGAACCATTTTACCAGTGATATTTAAAGAGTGTGATATTTAAATTAAGGAGTAAGAGAGAGAGATTTAAATTAAAACTTGAAAAATTCACGGGAGATTTACATTTCTAGTCTTATAAATAGTTCAGCTTCATGCTGTTTGAAAACAGGCATAAAGCATGTTTTAAATGGCTTCATAGTCAAAATTCAAATATCAGTGCCCCCAAATATAGGTCTTGAATATAATCCTGTGATTTTGGGAAGCAGAATAAAACACATCAGTAAGATAGAGTAAATTGTTTTAAATTCAGGTTCTTAAGTTTTACAGACCAATTTGTCATTGAAAAATTCTTTACCAATTTTAAGAATAGGAAAAATGTGAATGAAAACTACTCATCATTTATATGCTTGGCATGAATGCCTAGCATACAAAGTATCTTGTATTCACCAGCCGTGAGGTAAAAAATAAAGACACGGAATAACGTTACTGGGAGAATCAAAATTATAGGATGTTTTTAAACATTAACATGGTAAACACAAAGAAAAGAGATCTATTAGCATTTCATCCAGTCTGATAAACACATTATTGGTAAATAAAATGACTTTCATAGGTAGTTTGTAAAATTTCAGTAGAAGGGATACATATTTCATAGTAAAAATAAAAATTACTGGAGTCAGAAAGCGAAGTCACTACAGGCTAAAAAAATCCAGACTAACTCACCACATGGAAAATAATTTTGTTCCTTTTGTGATAAAAATTAAAATCATATATTTCATTCGATACTGTTGCTGTTATACAAATTAGGCTCACCAACCACTTCAAGTTATATTTGAGAATTTTACATGACACAACTTTTACAGAATTTTTTTAAAAAAATTATCCAATGGTACACAAATTTAAGATTAATAAGTAAAGATGATAAGGTCCAATATAGACCTTTTATTTGAAAAGGCAAAATTTTAATCTAGATACCATTTGTAGATTACACAAACCGCTCTCTCTAAACTGGCAGCAATGCGAGGCTCAGAACAGCAGATGGCGCTATTACCCAAGATGTAATCATGGGATAACTGCCAACATGAGTTTATGGAGGGTATCTTACACATGAAAATCTCATCTTCAACTGACTCCTTCTGAATATTAATATTTTATGAATTTCCCCAAAGTTAAAATGCATTTTATGTTACAAAGAGTTTGGGTCAGTTGGCCTCATAGTTATTGAGGTACTCATGCTATTCTTCCAGTAAAAAAAAAATATTTATACATGAATAGTACTACTATAAATACATGAATAATACAAAAGAATATCTTATTTTCAGTTTAAATTGACTTAAATTTTAGTCAAGAATGGAAACATCCATGAATTCCTCTTTATGGTAAAATATCGATACTGAAAGCAAAACAGTCTTTGAAATGTAAAGCATTTTCAAGTGCTGTTATAAGAACAAAAACAAACAAACAACAGATTCTGGCCAATAAACAAACAAACAAACATAGTTATTCAGTAAACTCTAAACAAAACCTACTTGGAAAAAGCCACAAAGCTTGCTTGAAATTCTAAAGTTATAACAATTTATCATGAACACACATTTTAACGAAACACAGCCATTGCTTTCCCTTCAAAACAGTACATTTTAAATAATAAGTTTCTTTCATAAAACATACAAAGCGCATATTAGAAATTCACCTAACCTCAACATTTTAAGGGTGTTCATAAGACCCAGATTCCTGGGCACAAATTCCTAGAACTGATATCCACAAATAACTTGAAAGATGAGAAAACTTCGTAAGTAGAAGGTGGCTGGTCTATTGGTCTTCTGGAAGCCGTTAATACAGAACCAGGTTATGTATGTCAATGAGTCTCCCGAAGGCTTCTAATAACAACCCTCCTTGGATAAGGTCCAAGACAGACTAATCTTATATTAAACTGCTTTCTGTATCAAATTAAGTAATAGGAATAACTTTAATATGACTGTACCAGTGAAGAGTTTCTGAGAAACATTTTAATAAGTGCAAGTGAACTGCGTATCAAGGTTGGCTTTATTAAAAACAAACTACGCACAGAATACCTCACTTAGCTCCTCTCACCTAAAATGCTCTCACCTTTTCTCAATCTTCCCTATCACCTTCTCTTCCCACCGGTGAGAAAAGGCCTCTTCCATAATTCATTTGGCTCTTAGCATATGTTGCCTTGCACGGATATTAATCTCTTCATTAGTGAAAGCTCTGTTTCCCCAGCTAGAGGGGACATAACTTTTTGTGTCAACTCCAGGACTTAGTGTAGTATGCTTTATTATTTAGTAAGCAGTCCATAAACTTTCATTGAAAAACTAAAAATGAAAGGGCATTAAAGTAACCATTAAAAAAATAAAACTACTTGGGGGGGAATGTCAAATTATAAGAAGTTGTTGTAACTTAAAAAATCGAGGGTCTTTAAATGGTTAGTTTTAACAGCTCTGGGTTCAGACTATCTGGATTAAGCCCTGTCTCTGCTATTTACTAGTTGTGTGACCTTGGGCAAGTGGTTCAAGTCGTAATGGTTTCAGGGTTCTTCTCGGTGGCATGGGAATAAACACAGAACAGCTGAGGTTGACTCTCTCCTTCCCTCCCTTCCTTTCTCTCCCCTTTCCTCCTTTCAAATATCTGAGCACATTCGATGCACCAGGCATTGTTCAGCACACAAGGGTTTAGAAACAAGAGTTTCTTTCCTCATGGAGCTGATACTGGGAGAGACAAATAATAAACACGTAAATAAACGATATAATATCAAGAAAAACAGAGCAGGGTAGAGGCTAGAAAGGAGAAAGGAGCTATTTCAGATGGGATGCTCAGGGAAATCCTCTCTGACACGGTGAATCCAGCAGAGAAGAATCACGTGAAGGATCGAGCCAAGAAAACGTAGGAGAGGGTCTGTGTGCTAGCACAGGGTAAGGAAACAGAAGCACTTCATAAATGACAGACTAGTGATAGTACTCGAGTGCTAATTCAGTCATAGTAGTAAAGACATGGAAGTTGCCTAAAAAGTTTACATATAAACTTCTCAATTTCTGGTCATACGGTTTCAGGCTGGCAACCTTTTTGAGTTCAGCCAGGTAATAGTGGCTTTAGCTCACACTTTTTGGGGCATCGCCTGTGGTGTGGCAGGGCGGTGGGAAAGACTGGAAGAGAGGACAGGCCTGTGCACATCGCCGAGAAGGCACGGAAGGCCCAGCTGAGTTTTATCACCCGCCAAGACACTGGAGTCCACCCTGACGCACTGAATGCTGCAGGCTGAATGGGGAACAGTGCTTCACGGACACATGGCCTCCCAGCCTCCAGCGACTCAGGCGATGGGAGGCCCTGTGGCTTCCTAACGGTGTCCAGTAACACAGACTCCCCAAAATAGTAGTTGCGTGGTAGAAATTGGGTTATAAAGCAAACGTATTTTACTTTAGTGTCTGTAAGTCCACAGACACTTTGCTTTGATCACCAGTATCCTGGAACGCCTTTCCAGTGAGGAAGGTCACAAAGGCTAATTTTTCATTTAAATGGTTGTTGAAAAGGCCAGATGAGCGGCTCTGGTGGAAGGAGTAGTAATCCCAGCAGTAACAGAAGCTTACATTTATGGCACTCTGCGCTAAGAACTTCACATGGATTACCTCAGTTAACCCTCATAACCATGACGGATAGTACTATTATTATCCTCATTGTACAGATGAGAAGCTAAGGCGAAGTAACTTGGTCAGGGTCACATAACTAGTTGGCTGTAGAAATGGGGGATCCAGTCATTGTGATCTAGTCATTATTTCCTCATCTAATAAGTTCTTTACCCACACCTGCCAAACAACAGATTATTTTTTCCCTCTTTGCCATCCATTTACTAGGAATAATAAATGTTCTTGGTATTGTTCTTATTCTGCATTTTAATGCTTATTCATTCAATACAATGTATTGTAGAGCTTTATTCGTAGAGAAGATGCCATAAATATTATCTTGGTCTTCTGGCATTATCTTGAGCTAAGTTACAAATGATATTTTTAGAAGCTTACACATTTGAAAAAGTTTTGAAAGAATTATGTATGTCACATAGGCTGGTGATGGGTGGTGGGGAGGGCACGTATTGCATGGTGCACTGGGTGTTATACGCAACTAATGAATCATCGAACTTTACATCAAAAACCAGGGATGTACTGTATGGTGACTAACATAATATAATAAAAAAAATATTAAAAAAAAAGAATTATGTATGTCACATCCCCAAAACTTTTACTAATGTATTAAAAAATAAGTTTTTAGAGAACCCGCATTCTTTCCTTTAAGCCTGAAAACCACCTGAGCAGTAAATAACCACTTCAGAGCTGTTCTTTATCATGTAGCAATTATTATTGCAAAGAACTAGAATGGCTTCTGTAAATTTGGCGAAACCAGTAACCACTATGTAATCTACTACACAGACTATTGCCTTATGCTTGTTTCAAGTGTAACACACTTGGGTAGTCAAATCTACTTTAATAGAATGGTAAGAAAGAATAACTCCAACAAAGCTAAAGCTTCTGGAAGCTTTCTTATTTGAATAGGACTGAAGAAAGGAATATAATTCGAGGTATACCAGATTAACAGGGCAGAATACAGAACCTGAATATGCTGTTTGCTGTCCATTTTAATTCTAGAATTCTTATTGACTCTAATTAAAATTCTGTAGATGGAAGAGTTGTATGTTTCTAAGGAGCTTGCAGTGAACGCTGTCTGCCAGCCATCTCCAAACACCCCATAACCACACACAACTTGCCTGTCAGGAGAGCTAATGCAGACATCGCAGGGCACACCACATTTGTCACTGTGGCTAATATCAGAGATACGCAGCTCTTTTTTCTTAGCACACAAAAGCAAGATATGTAATTCAATGCTCAATTTACCCTTGTCTCGCAGGAGATTTTTCCCCGCTAATTGATAGAAATTAAGCCATTAATCAAGCCACTAGCCATCATTCAAACCAGAGAAGATGAATACAAACTTTCATCATAACCACCTTCCCCATTTTAGTGTTCATTAGCATTAATTTTTAATGCAATTATGCTATTCTTTTACGCTGAGCTCATAAATTACTGCTCTTTTGTTGCTGGCTGGCCTTGTAAAATCCAAACTAATGCTTTGTGCTCTGATCTTAAAGGCAATTACTAGGTTCTTCTATCTTTTATATCTTTGCATCCCCAATAACCTTTATATATAACAAACACCCATGACTGGCTATGCCTGTTTGTTTTTTTAATGCCTCTATATAAATCTTTGTGACCATATAAACGTAGTCAGATGTATCTACAATAAACATATATATGTATATGCACACACCACATACATTATAAAATATAGATGTTAATATAAAAATAAGATCTCACAAATTCATATGGTAGTTCAGGTTCAAATATAATAATACATAATTAAAATGTAATGTATCATTGTATTAAAGTTATAATTTTGTAACAAATGAGAGAAAGAAAATAGGAATATTAACAGCAACTGACTATTATATGCACACGTAAGGGTTAAACAACTACTAAAAAAAGAAAGAATAACTATGGCATATCAAAATCCCTTAGTTCTTTACCTAGGGTTAATGTTTTATATTTAAATACTTATTTAAAAAAATTGTGTTAAACCTAGAAATGAATGAGATGACAATGAAGAGTACTGGATGATCAAAAGAACCATTTATCCAAGAGTATGTTTACAAGTGCATATAAGAACTCCACAGTCTTACATTTTGCAAAGCAGATGCATGGGTATATATGAGGACGATACTAGTGACAGCTTTTCCAGAAACATATACTGAACCCAGAGGCAGCAATCCACTCCTTCCTCCAACCCAGAGAAAGTCAAAAGTCGTACTCCCCTTATAGCCCCCCAAAAGCACTGGTTATGCTCACTCCTAGGTGCAGAGGAGATAAAAAAACAACAACAAAAAAAACCCAACAAAACCCCTGCAACTCTCTTCTATCAACCCAGTAACGCCTTTGCCTTTGTTTGCAAGTTGTTATGTTCTGGCCGCCCACTAGCTAGAGAAAGGGTGCATATGCGGCATTAAGATTAATGAAATAAAACTTATGGAGGGAAAAAAAAAACTTAATGGGAAAACATCGGAAGCACTGGGTTGGTGGCAGCCCAGTTACCTTTTGAAGCTGCGCAGCGGCTGCCTACCCCTAGCACCAGGGGACTGGGGTAGGGAGTAGAGAGTACACTCAGGAATCTTCTACCCAAAAAGGGATTCTTATGTTAATGTATCATCAGCATAAAGATATCTTCTGTCCCCACCCCCCCCAATGGCTAGTTCCTTATTAGATTTCTTAACAGAAAGTTATACATGGACTAGAAGCGGTGGGGCTTAATTCTGCAAGGACTTGGATTCTTTTCATCATGGGACTTGCTCGGCCAGGATAAGCAGACAGCCTAAACTCAAGTCTTTTGTGATCTGTTCCTTTACACCAGAAGCAAACAGGTAACTAACATATTGTATTTGGACATTAAAGTTGTCAATACAAAGTTGTGAGTTCAAAGACCTCTTCTTATAAGCATTTTGTCTTAGGGTTCATAAGCTTATAGGAAATAGTCCATGGCTCCACATGCCTTAATTTCCTTAACATATTAAAAAAATGCTGGGGTTCAAAAACAAATTGAAATTAATTCAGCCAGTATGTATTTAGGACCTATATCTGCCCGGTGCTGGAGACTTCTGGTTGAAATGACATCTTTTTTGATTCTGAAACAGATACAATTTTTGGTAATAAATAATATCTCCATTTTTCAAATACACCATTTGATACTCTCAAAGTTTAAGAGGTACTAAAAGAGGCAGAGTTGGAGTACGAAACCATGTCTTTGTATTTCAGATTCTGTATGGTTCTCACTGAACCAGGTGCCTCTGTAGCTTTTGAAGCTGATAACCTTACATAATGAAGAGTTATGATTCTTTATGCTTCTTTTACATGCTTATCAAATTTATATGCAATTTTGATCTTTTTAAAAAGATTTCATCTACTTATTTTAGAGAGAGAGAGCAGGGGGAAGGGCAGAGGGAGAGGAGAAGAATCTCAAGCAGACTCCGTGCTGAGCACAGAGCCTGGCATGGGGCTCAATTCCATGACCCTGAGATCATGACCTGAGCCAAAATCAAGAGTCAGATGTTTAACCAACTGAGCCACCCAAGTGCCCCTCAATTTTGATCTTTTAAAGAGATGGGGTAGGGAGAATGGTAATGAACAGTAGAAGATATTAATTTCTTTTTCTTAAAAGCAGAGTATTTTGCTATATTAATGAAGTGCAGCATATAAAATCATTGCACTTAAAGAAACCCAGTATGGGTTAGTCTGCATTTTCTAGAATTTCATACAAATGGTACACTCTTTCATGTCTGATGTTTTTCACTCAGCATGTTTTTGTACTATCGCTCCGTGTTATTGGGTAGATCTGTTGTTGGTTCTTTTCATTACTGGTAGAATTCTGTTACATGAATAATCACAATTTGTTTATCCATTAGCTTGTTGATAGACATTTGGGTTGTTTCCAGTTTCTGGCTTTTGAGAATTAAGTTACTGTAACGTTTATGTTATAGTTAACATCTATGTTAGAGTCTTTGTGTATTTTCACTTCTCTTGGGTAAATATATAATATTGGAATGGCTGGATTATATGGTTACGTTTGTATTTCTCTGATGACTAATGATATTGAGCATTTTGTAGTGCACTACTGACCATTTTTTTAAAAAAGATTTTATTTATTTATTTGAGAGAGAGAGAGAATGAGCGGTGGGGAGGGGAAAAGGGAGAGAAAGAGAGAGGAGCAGACTCCCTGCTGAGCAGGAAGCCCGATGCGGGACTTGATCCCAGGACCTGGAGATCATGAGCTGAAGGCAGATGCTTTAACGGACTGAGCCAAACAGGCACCCCTGACCATTCATTTCTTTTTAAAATTGTTTCAAATTTTTGGTTCATTATTTAACTAGGTTGCCTGTCTTATTATTGAGTTACAAGAATTCTTTATCTGTACTGAATATACATCCTTTGTCAATATATATATATTTGCCAATATTTTTTTTCATTCTGTGACTTGCCTTTTTGTTCTTTATGGTGTTTATCAAAGAGTAAAACTTTTTATTTTTTTTGAAAGATTTTATTTATTTATTTGAGAGAGAGAGAGCTCACGGGCAAGAGCACACAAGCAGGGGGTGGGTCCGAGGGAGAGGGAGAGAGAATCCCACGCAGACCCCACATTGAGCGCAGAGCCCAATGTGGGGCTCAATTCCAGGACCCTGAGATCATGACCTGAGCCGAAATCGAGAGTCGGATGCTTAACCAACTGAACCACCCAGGTTCCCTAAAGAGCAAAACTTTTTAATTAAAAAAGTGCAATTTATTATTTTAAAAAATTTGTGCTTTTTGTGTCTATCAAACAAATATCTGCCTACCTCAAGGCCTCAAAGATTTTTCTCCTATATTTTCTTCTAGATGTATAATACATTTCAAGATAATTCTTATGTGTGGTGTGAGATAAGTGTCATTGTTTCTTTTCCCCATAAGGATACCCAGTTTTTCAGCACCATTTATTAAAAAGACTTTCTTTTCCCCACTGAATTGCCTTGGTAGTTCTGCTGAAAATTAATTGGCCATATATGCGAAGGTTAATTTCCGGTCTCTCTAGTCTGTTCCATTTATCTCTATGTCTATCTTTACAACAATCCACAGTCTTAATTACCGTAATTTTATAGTAAATCTTGAAATTAGGGAGTGTAAATCATAGGCTTTTGTTCTTTTAAAAAACTGCTTTAATTATTTCACATTATTTGCATTTTAAATAAAATTGATTCTTAGTAGAAACTTTGCTCCTAACACTTAATGTTGAATTTTAGCATTAGGATGCAAAATGTAATACATAATGAAATTCAGTTTCAGGAATAAGTTGAAATACAAACACAAATTATTTTACAAATAAAATTAGACACTCTCCAAATATTAATTAGGTACAAAACTTAGAAAAAGAAAAGAATTGCCAATTACTTAAATCAACTTTAAAAATAGTTTTTGGGATCAAGTTGTAAAAACGTTATTTATTACCAAGAGATACTGCTATGTTTTTATTTCTTCCGATTTTAGAATAAAAAATTGAGCCACATTCATATTAGTTTATAAAGGAATTGCTACATAAGAAGATAATAGTTTAAATGACTAAATGTTGATGGCAAGTTTTTTGTTTTGTTTTTTTAGTTAAAGAATGTAGTCTGGAAAGTGTACTCAGGTAGAACTGATGAAAGAAAAAACAGAAGGGAGAATAAAGGATGAGACTAATAGAAGAGGAAAGTATTTCAGGGACTTGTAAGGAACCAAGGGTGAGTGCATATGTTTAAGAGTCTGAAATACCTGGAGAAATTCTACCTGTTCAGGGAAAAGAACTGGGGCGTCTAACCCCAAATCAAATGGATGAATAATCTCTACTTCGCAAACTATCATTTAAGAAGCAACACACCTACACATCCTAAATGAACTCTGATGTCTGTTAATTATAATCTGCTTTCTGTTTGGTCCATTATTTTGCCAGTACTTTGTTCTCTTTACAGTCTTACCGTTCAAATAAATGCAAAAAAGATTCTTGGCTTTTAATTAAGAAAAGTCCTAACTGCCACATTATCTATATTATTTAAGTATAGGTAATCATAAATCTATATTACTAAAGTAAACTCTGCATGTTTCTGTATGTTCCAATAAAGTTGGTCAAGCTGCATGCAAAGAAATATTGTGTAATTCTTATTTGGTTTAATTTATTGCTGCTAACTTTAGGTAGTCTTAAAATCTCCTTGATGATGTTATGATAATTATATGATAGTAAGTCACAGTTATGAATTATATGCATAGCTGTATATTTTTTCCAATTAAAATATTCTGGTGAGATAGCCTAATGATTTGGTTTTTTAAACTGTACTTTAAGAAAAAGAGGGTAGCAAATATTTAAGTTGAAAATCTCACATCAATAATGATCATAACCTTAATAAAAATGGAGAAAAGCTTCCACATTTTAACCTGTTTCTAATACATTATGATTTCAATAAAGTACACCATACCATAATTCCCACATTTGCCACATTAAATTGAGACCTGTATAGAGCCATTCAGATTGATAAGGAGCAGAGTATAAACAAAGAAATAAAGTAACAAATGGGAAATGAGATATATATTTTAGCCCATTCCTCCATGACTGTGACAGAAATCAGCTATAGGAACAAGGTAACATTAATATTAACCATTCATTTTTTTCTAATAGTATTTTTTCATGAAAAACACAATGTTTTAAGTTATAAAGTTACAAAATAATAGGCAAGTCCAGCTCTACTTAAGCGTGAAGTAAGCGACTGTGAAAACTTGCACTGTAAGATCCAGCTTCACAACAAATTATATTATCTTGGACAAGTATTCCCATTAAATTTCCATCTTCTCTTCCAAATTAAGATATGGTATCTACTAAAGTACAAACATGACCTCTGGATGGAAGAAACACTTTAGCAGAGAGGAGTTTATCATTCCGTAGAAGAGAGCAGTGCCCTGCAGGACTGATAAATTCAGAGAAAGGAAAACTCCAGGAGATGAGGAACTGATGGGAAGATCAGGATTGTTTCGGAGCTAAACCTTGGGATTAAGGTAAGACAAGGGGTTCTGAAGATGTGTGAAAAGGGGGCAGGGCAAGAAAGGGAAGGGAGATGGTAACAGAACATTTACAACAGTTCTGAGCTTCACATGCAGAGCTTCCAATTCCAGCCCAGTATGGGAGGACAGTGGCTCTGGACAAATCTCTAACTGTAGGAACATAATTTCTGAGTAATCTATTCTTTATACATTTTAATTCTTTTTTTTTTTTAAGATTTTATTTATTTATTTGACAGAGATAGAGACAGCCAGCGAGAGAGGGAACACAAGCAGGGGGAGTGGGAGAGGAAGAAGCAGGCTCATAGCAGAGGAGCCTGATGTGGGGCTCGATCCCACAACGCCGGGATCATGCCCTGAGCCGAAGGCAGACGCTTAACCGCTGTGCCACCCAGGCGTCCCTATATATTTTAATTCTTATGGATCCACATCAACTACCGACATACGATGAGTGTTCTAAAGACCTCTGATCTTTGGGAAAGGGGAGATGGCAGCGTTTGGCAATCATTCTATAGTAACTCAAAATCTGAGCAGAAAAATCTATAATGGGTCCATAGAAGTGGAGAAATTTATAAACCTCAAAGGTTTATAACCTTAAGAAGGTATACTTGCCAATTCGTAGCATCTGTAACTGGAATAACCAGGGCATATTACTTATGTTGGATATAGGTAAACTTTAAGTAAAAAATTTAAGAATAAAGTTTGAAGTCATGAACACTAAGACTGGGTAAAAATATAAACTTTACACAAACACATACATGCATAAACACTCAGGCCTACTTAAATTCATTTAATAATTACAAAACTGATATTGTATCACAATATTCATACTAAAAATAAACCTTTGAAAATGAAACCACTACAAATCCACACTTAATTTAAAACATTTCAAGAAGAGTTTTTACAGGTTGACTCTGGGCTTGATCCTGGTAGCCAGATGGACATAGGAGGTCAGTAATCCAGAAGCAATGACACAGTGATTAGTCAGACAGTAAAACAAGTCCCTGGAAGCAATTACTGTCCAACACGTCAGAAAGCCAATTGACCAAAACAGTCAGGGAATGGATTTAGAAATTTCAGTATCTCCCTGCTATCCCCTTTCTAAAAATCTTTTTTAGTAAGTATTCTATAAAAGCCAGTTACTACTTCAAACAATAATTACTCACTGCTAAAAGTCTTTGTTCAAAATAGGCAACTGAAGAAAGGTCCCTCTAAACAAGCCAAGTTTACTTGTTCCTACATTCTTTATGCTCATCCAGTCAGACATACTGCAAAGCTGTAAGCTCTAATAAAATCTCATCTGGTCCAAAAGGTTATCAATCGTCCTTAAATTTTGCTACAAAACAGCAATGGGCCAAACCTGCACAAATTAAGGAACCAAACGTTATATTTGAAAGTCTAACAAGAACAGCGTTTGGATCACACTAAGCATTCACAAGGAATCTAGTAGGTATTTGCTGAATGGTCAGCTAAAGACAGGCTACTGTTGCTAAAGAATGTGGTTTTCCTATAGTGGGGATGGAAGCTCTTTAAAGATTCTCTCTCTTTTTTTAATTTTGGGAAAATGGCAGATACTTGTTTATTGCTCTCATGAATTTCTAGATAGTAATTAAGAGCTATTTTTTCATTGTCCTTGAAACTACTAAATGATGACCTTTATAGGAACAGGATTATATTTCCATTTCTACTTCTACCCATCATTAAATACAAGTAACCACTTCCTCAGTCTTGATGTATTTTTCATTTGGCTTCCATGACACCATATGCTCCTCATTTTCTTTCTCCTCATTAGGCACAATTCTTCATTTTCTGATACTGGCCCCTCTAAATGTTAGGGTGCCGCAATGTTCCGATTGAACCCCCTCCTCTTTTCGATCTTTATTTTCTCTCTAGGTGCCCCATAGCTATAAATATCATTTACATGCTAATGACCCTCACATCTTCAGGTCTAGCCTTGATATCTTTACCAACCTCCAGACCTTGATTTTTCTCTCTTATCTTACCCCCTAAATTTAAACTATCATGTTTCATTGGCTTCCTATCACATTTAGAATAAAATTCAAACTCCATACTCTTACTTACAAAATCCTATAAAATCCTACATAATCTGGCTCCTACTAAGTTCTTCATCCAAATCTCTAAACCTTGCCCTAGCCACACTGGCCTTCCTCGTAGTTGTTAAGCATTCTAAATTTACTTTCACCTTAGGATATTTACAGAAGCTGTTCCCTTCACCTAGAATGCTCTTTTCATAGCAAGTCCCTTCTCATTCAGATTTAATTTAAATGCCAGCTCTTCAGGGAGGCCTTTCCAGAGCACTCAGTCCAAAGCAGTCACTAGTCATTCTCTAGTATATCAAGAGAAAGTAGAGAAATGAGTTAATTGTGAGGCTATTACGGGAATGTAGGCAAAAGCTGATGACTACCCTGATCAGGTGGGAACTGACAGCTGTTTTAGACATAATGGACTTTGACATGCTTGTATGTTAAAAAAAAAAAATGTCTCCAAGTCTGGACTTCAGAAGATAAAGTCTGGGCTGAAGATATAAATTTGGAAGTAACAAGCATATACAAGTATTTACTCTAATGGAAAATGACAAATTCACCTAGGGACAAAGGTTACAGAGAAAAAAGAACTGAATTTCAGTGAATGCCAATACTTGAAGACTGGGTAGAAAGAAGAGACAGGGCTAGCCACGACTGGCAGGAAAATCAGGTAAGTATTATAAAATGCCATATAAAGTGAAAATGACACGTTTCAAGAAGACTAGTATGGTGAGTTGTGTTGAACGCTGCTGCAAGGTTGAATATGATGAGAAAAATTCCACTAGATTTGGCAAATTAGAGAGTATTGGTATTTTGGAAAAAAGGAGTTTTAATGGATTGATGTGGTAAATCACATTAGAGAAAGATGATGTTTAAATAAAAACTCCCATTTCCTAGATAATGGAGGATAAGGTTCTGTAAATGATACTTGTGCTGAACACAACAACAAATAATACTGGACAGAATATTTTAAAAAATCAGATTAAATGTATTGTTGAGATCACATGAGGTAAGGAATCCGCAAAGACCAAAAGTAAAGTCAACAGTCCTAGTAGTCCTCTAACTCATAAGGAAATTGAACCACCTGCAAAAAACTTTTTAATAAATGCTAGGTTCAGAAAGCTTTATAGCAAAATTCTACCAAACCTTCAAGGACAAGATAATTTGATGTCACCCAAATTGACTTCCTAACTCATTTTATTAGGATAGCACAAATTTGGGGCTCCTGGGTGGCTCAGTCGTTAAGCATCTGCCTTCAGCTCAGGGCCTGATCCCAGGGATCTGGGATCGAGCCCCGCATCGGGCTCCCTGCTCCGCTGGGAGCCTGCTTCTTCCTGTCCCACTCCCCCTGCTTGTGTTCCCTCTCTGGCTGGCTGTCTCTCTCTGTGTCAAATAAATAAATAAATAAAATCTTTAAAAAAGAAAAAAAAAGGATAGCACAAATTTGCTTTCAGAACTAGTCAAGAACAGTACAAAAAGGGAAACATTATAGAAATCATGAATGCAGATGCAAAAAGAGTAAAAGAATGAAAACAATATATATACACACACACAATGTTGTACACAAACATACATACATATTTATGTATAATTCATATACAAACAAATGAAATCCAGGAACATAAAAAAAGTATTATGATGTATTATAATACATCATAATCGTGTTGAATTAATTAATTCCAGGACCACAGATTTAGTTCAGCATTAGAAGATACATTAGTGTAATTCAGAAGATTGTCTGATTAAAGGAGAAAAACTAAACTAAAAAACTAAAGTTTTCAAAAAAATTCAACATTTATTTGAGATTAGAAACAAACAAGGGAAGGAAGGAAACATCTCTAACCTGAAAAAAGGGAATCTACTCCTCCCTCCCCCACAAAACCAAGTTAACCTGAAATAGGTAAGGTTAATATCACACTTAATGATACAATGTTAAAAAAAGTATCCTTTTGCCCACAAACAGAATAATCATGCTAGCTATCATTTCTATTAGGTACTGGTGGTCCTAGTCAGTGCAATAAGATTAAAACAAGGAAACAGGGGCGCCTGGGTGGCACAGCGGTTGGGCGTCTGCCTTCGGCTCAGGGCGTGATCCTGGCATTGCGGGATCGAGCCCCACATCGGGCTCTTCCGCTGTGGGCCTGCTTCTTCCTCTCCCACTCCCCCTGCTTGTGTTCCCTCTCTCGCTGGCTGTCTCTCTCTGTCGAATAAATAAATAAAATCTTTAAAAAAAAAAAAAAAGATTAAAACAAGGAAACAAATGATGTAACAATTAGAAAGGAAGAAACATACAGGTGACTATTAATAAATAATTGTAGAGAAAACCTATAAGTACTTACAGATAATTTATTAGTTAAGTATAAAACCAATATTTAAGAGTTGACTGCACTTGTGTACATCAGCCATGAGCAGAAAATATAATTTTAAAAAAGATACTATTTTAATAGCATAAAAATATAAAGTACCTAAGAACAAATCCAATGAGCAATATGCTAGTCCATTAGGGACAAAATTGTGAAAGTTTACCAACAGACACTAGAGAAGACACCAGTAAGCATGTGGGGCTATACCATGCTCAAAGATAAGAAGATATAATATCATAAAGATGTCATTTCTTACCAAACCTATGGATTCAACATAATATCAATAAAAACCCAGAGTTATCAAATGATCAGTCTATTCATTTATCAATTTAGTGAATCTCGAAAAATTCATTCTCAAATGTATATGGAAAAGCAAAGATTAAAAATAACCAAAATATTCATATAGAGAAAAATGAGCTGGATGACTTGTCTTACCAGATATCCTGACTTATTATAAAGCTAGTAATTAATACATACACTGTTAGGGTAGGGATAATTAATTTGATCAAGTAGGACATACAACAGGACAGAGAGGCCAGAAATATTCTACACTATTGAGAAGCTTGGCTGATGGGAGTTAAGATGGCGGAGGAGTAGGAGACACCGTTTTCAGCCGGTCCTCCGAGTCGAGTGGGATAGGTACCAGACCAGCCTAAACAACCACGGAACCAGCCTGAGACGCAGGAAGACGCATCTGGATCTCTACAAATGAACATCTCCAGCGCTGAGTATTGAGGTACGAAGCGGGGAGCCATGAAACTGTGCACAGATATCGGAAGATAAACGGAAGGGGGAGGGAGCCACCGCGTTCGGGCGCCGGGAAGCGGTAGCCACTTGCACGGGAGAGCGGGCGGGGCTCGCGGACGGCACCCGCAAAACAGCAGACTGAGACCGTGAGCCGGGTGCACGCGCCACCAGGCATCTCGCGGAACACCGGAATCCCGGTGCGCTTACTGGATCCAGACTGAGACCGGGAGATCCGGGAGCGCGCGCGCGGGGCGGCTGGCGGCATTAGAAACACAAAGGACAGAGACGCGCCGGCCCTGGAAGTGAGGGCTGGGACGCCGGGTGTGGGGCGCACATCCCGGACGCTGCAGGGTTGAGCAGCACCAACAGAAACAGAGTTAAAGTGGCCAGAACATTAGTAGAGAACGGGCCGCAATCCCTCTGTTCTGTGACAGAGGCTGAAATTCGGCCGCTGCTGCTCTGACTCTCAGAAGAGGCACGGCAAACCGCCAGGGAAAGCCGCCAGAGAACAAAAGCCTGGAAATACCGGCTCAGGGAGCGCCCATCCCCATCCCCCCTCGCAGGGGACACGGAGACTCTACCCAAACATGGCTGCCTGAGTATCGGCGCGGCAGGCCCCTCCCCCAGAAGGCAGGCTGAAAAATCAAGAAGCCCACAACCCGGGCGCCTGGGTGGCGCAGTCATTGAGCGCCTGCCTTCGGCTTAGGGCGTGATCCCGGCGTTCCGGAAAGGAGTCCCTCATCGGGCTCCTCCGCTGGGAGCCTGCTTCTTCCTCTCCCACTCCCCTGCTTCTGTTCCCTCTCTCGCTGGTTGGCTGCCACATAAATAAATAAAATCTTTAAAGAAGAAGCCCACATCCCTAAGATCCCTATAAAACAAGGGGCACGGCCTGGGACCCAGTCAATAAATTGGGCTCTGGAAACCCCGCAACCTCTCTTCATCAGAATGACAAGAAGGAGAAGCCCCCCCCAGCAAAGAAAAGACAGTGATTCTGTGGCCTCTGCCACAGAAATAATGGATATGGATGTAACCAAATTATCAGAAATGGAATTCAGAGTAACGATGGTCAAAATGATGAGTAGAATTGAAAAAACTATTAACGAAAAGGTTACTGAGAATATAGAATCCCTAAGGACAGAAATGAGAGCGAATCTGACAGAAATTAAAAATTCTATGAGCCAAATGCAGGCAAAACTAGAGGCTCTGACGGCCAGGGTCGCAGAAGCAGAGGAACGGGTTAGTGAATTGGAGGATGGGTTAATAGAGGAAAAAATGAAAATAGAAGATGGTCTTAAAAAAATCCACGCCCACAAATGTAGGTTACGGGAGATTACTGACTCAATGAAACGATCCAATGTTAGAATCATCGGCATCCCCGAGGGGGTGGAGAAAAACAGAGGTCTAGAAGAGATATTTGAACAAATTGTAGCTGAAAACTTCCCTAATCTAGCAAGGGAAACAAACATTCGTGTCCAAGAGGCAGAGAGGACCCCTCCCAAGCTCAACCATGACAAACCTACGCCACGTCACGTCATAGTGCAATTCGCAAATATTAGATGCAAGGATACAGTATTGAAAGCGGCCAGGGCAAAGAAATTTCTCACGTACCAAGGCAAAGGCATCAGAATTACGTCAGACCTGTCTACACAGACCTGGAATGAGAGAAAGGGTTGGGGGAGCATATTTAAAGCTCTTTCAGAGAAAAACATGCAGCCAAGGATCCTTTATCCAGCAAGGCTGTCATTCAGAATTGATGGAGAAATAAAGACATTTCAGAATCGCCAGTCACTAACCAATTTTGTAACCACGAAACCAGCCCTACAGGAGATATTACGGGGGGTTCTATAAAAGTAAAAAGGCCCCAAGAGTGATACAGAACAGAAAGTCACAGCCAATACAAACAAAGACTTTACTGGCAACATGGCAACATTAAAATCATATCTCTCAGTAATCAGTCTTAATGTAAATGGTTTGAACCATCCCATAAAACGCCACAGGGTTGCGGATTGGATAAAAAGAAATGACCCATCCATTTGCTGTCTACAAGAGTCTCATTTCAAACCCAAAGATGCATTCAGACTGAGAGTAAGGGGATGGAGTACCATCTTTCACGCAAATGGACCTCAAAAGAAAGCTGGGGTAGCAATTCTCATATCAGATAAATTGGATTTTAAACTACAGACTATAGTTAGAGATGCAGAAGGGCACTATATTATTCTTAAGGGAAGTATTCAACAAGTGGATATGACAATTATAAATATATATGCCCCCAACAGGGGAGCAGCAAGATACACAAGCCAACTCTTAACCAGAATAAAGAGACATATAAATAAAAATACATTAATAGTAGGGGACCTCAACACTCCACTATCAGAAATAGACAGAACACCCTGGCAAAAACTAAGCAAAGAATCAAAGGCTTTGAATGCCATACTCGACGAGTTGGACCTCATAGATATATATAGAACACTACACCCCAAAACCAAAGAATACTCATTCTATTCTAATGCCCATGGAACATTCTCAAGAATAGACCATGTTCTGGGACACAAAACAGGTCTCAACCGATACCAAAAGATTGAAATTATCCCCTGCATATTCTCAGACCACAACGCTCTGAAATTGGAACTCAACCACAAGGAAAAATTTGGAAGAAACTCAAACACTTGGAGACTAAGAACCATCCTGCTCAGGAATGACTCGATAAACCAGGAAATCAAAAATCAAATTAAACAATTTATGGAGACCAATGAGAATGAAAATACAACAGTCCAAAACCTATGGGATACTGCAAAGGCAGTCCTAAGGGGGAAATACATAGCCATCCAAGCCTCACTCAAAAGAATAGAAAAATCTAAAATGCAGTTTTTATATTCTCACCTCAAGAAGCTGGAACAGCAACAGAGGGACAGGCCTAATCCACGCATGAGGAAGCAGTTGACCAAAATTAGAGCTGAAATCAATCAAGCAGAAACCAGAAGTACAGTAGAGCAGATCAACAGGACTAGAAGCTGGTTCTTTGAGAGAATCAATAAAATTGACAGACCACTGGCAAGACTTATCCAAAAGAAAAGAGAAAGGACCCAGATTATTAAAATTATGAATGAAAAAGGAGAGGTCACGACGAGCACCATTGAAATTGGAAGGATTATTAGAAATTTTTATCAACAGCTATATGCCAATAAACTAAGCAATCTGGAAGAGATGGAATCCTTCCTGGAAACCTATAAACTACCAAGATTGAAACCGGAAGAAATTGATTCCTTAAACAGGCCAATTAATTATGAAGAAATTGAGTCAGTGATAAACAACCTTCCAAATAACAAAACTCCAGGCCCGGACGGTTTTCCTGGGGAATTCTACCAAACATTCAAAGAAGAAATAATACCTATTCTCCTAAAGCTATTTCAAAAAATAGAAACAGAAGGAAAGCTACCAAACTCATTCTATGAGGCCAATATTACCTTGATCCCCAAACCAGGCAAAGACCCCATCAAAAAGGAGAATTACAGACCGATTTCCCTAATGAATATGGACGCCAAAATCCTCAACAAGATACTTGCTAATAGAATCCAACAGTACATTAAAAGGATTATCCATCACGATCAAGTGGGATTCATACCTGGGATGCAAGCGTGGTTCAATATTCGCAAATCAATCAGCGTGATACATCATATCAACAAGAAAAGACTCAGGAACCATATGATCCTCTCAATCGATGCCGAAAAAGCATTTGACAAAATACAGCATCCTTTCCTGATTAAAACCCTTCAGAGTGTAGGAACAGAAGGTACATTTCTCAATCTCATAAAAGCCATCTATGAAAAGCCTACTGCAAATATTATTCTCAATGGGGAAAAGCTGGAAGCCTTTCCCTTAAGATCAGGAACTCGACAAGGATGCCCACTCTCGCCACTATTATTCAACATAGTACTAGAAGTCCTTGCAACAGCAATCAGACGACAAAAAGGGATCAAAGGTATTCAAATTGGCAAAGAAGAAGTCAAAATGTCTCTCTTTGCAGATGACATGATACTCTATATGGAAAACCCAAAAGAAGCCACTCCCAAACTATTAGAAGTTATAGAGCAATTCAGTAACGTGGCAGGATACAAAATAAATGCTCAGAAATAAGTTGCATTTCTATACACGAATAACGAGACCGAAGAAAGAGAAATTAGGGAATCCATCCCATTTACAATAGCACCAAAAACCATACGTTACCTTGGAATTAACTTAACCAGAGACGTAAAGGACCTATATTCTAGAAACTATAAATCACTCTTAAAAGACATTGAGGAAGACATAAAAAGATGGAAAGATATTCCATGCTCATGGATCGGAAGAATTAACATAGTTAAAATGTCCATGCTACCCAGAGCAATCTACACTTTCAATGCTATCCCGATCAAAATACCAAGGACATTTTTCAAAGAACTGGAACAAACAGTCCTTAAATTTGTATGGAAACAGAAAAGGCCCCGAATCTCCAAGGAACTGCTGAAAAGGAAAAACAAAGCTGGGGGCATCACAATGCCGGATTTCGAGCTGTACTACAAAGCTGTGATCACAAAGACAGCATGGTACTGGCACAAAAACAGACACATAGACCAATGGAACAGAATAGAGAGCCCAGAAATGGACCCTCGGCTCTTTGGGCAACTAATATTTGATAAAGCAGGAAAAAACATCCGGTGGGAAAAAGACAGTCTCTTCAATAAATGGTGCTGGGAAAATTGGACAGCTACATGCAAGAGAATGAAACTTGACCACTATCTCACACCATACACAAAAATAAACTCCAAATGGATGAAAGACCTCGATGTGAGACAGGAATCCATCAAAATTCTAGAGGAGAACATAGGCAACAACCTCTACGACATTGGCCAAAGCAACCTTTTTCATGACACATCCCCAAAGGCAAGAGAAACAAAAGATAAAATGAATTTATGGGACTTCATCAAGATTAAAAGTTTCTGCACAGCCAAGGAAACAGTCAGAAAAACTAAGAGGCAGCCCACGGAATGGGAGAAGATATTTGCAAATGACACTACAGATAAAGGACTGGTATCCAAGATCTACAAAGAACTTCTCAAACTCAATACACAAGAAACAAATAAACAAATCAAAAAATGGGCAGAAGATATGAACAGACACTTTTCCAATGAAGACATACAAATGGCTAACAGACACATGAAAAAATGTTCAAAATCATTAGCCATCAAGGAAATTCAAATCAAAACCACACTGAGATACCACCTTACGCCAGTTAGAATGGCAAAAATAGACAAGGCAAGAAACAACAATTGTTGGAGAGGATGTGGAGAAAGGGGATCCCTCCTACATTGTTGGTGGGAATGCAAGTTGGTACAGCCACTCTGGAAAACAGTGTGGAGGTCCCTTAAAAAGTTAAAAATTGAGCTACCCTATGATCCAGCCATTGCACTACTGGGTATTTACCCCAAAGATACAGACGTAGTGAAGAGAAGGGCCATATGCACCCCAATGTTCATAGCAGCAATGTCCACAATAGCTAAATTGTGGAAGGAGCCGAGATGCCCTTCAACAGATGACTGGATTAAGAAGTTGTGGTCCATATATACAATGGAATATTACTCAGCTATCAGAAAGAACGAGTTCTCAACATTTGCTACAACATGGACAGCACTGGAGGAGATAATGCTAAGTGAAATAAGTCAAGCAGAGAAAGACAACTATCATATGATTTCTCTCATCTATGGAACATAAGAACTAGGATGATCGGTAGGGGAAGAAAGGGATAAAGAAAGGGGGGGTAATCAGAAGGGGGAATGAAACATGAGAGACTATGGACTATGAGAAACAAACTGAGGACTTCAGAGGGGAGGGGGGTGGGGGAATGGGATAGACCGGTGATGGGTAGTAAGGAGGGCACGTATTGCATGGTGCACTGGGTGTTATACACAACTAATGAATCATCGAGCCTTACATCGGAAACCGGGGATGTACTGTATGGTGACTAACATAATATAATAAAAATCATTTAAAAAAATAAATAAATAAAAAAAAATAAATAAAGGAAAAAAAAATCACATTTAAATGTGATTATCATAGAAACACATGTTTGCATGGGAAAAAAGGTGTGTGTGTGTGTGTGTGTGTGTGTGTGCACGTATGTAGATGTCATTACAGATGTCTTCTCTGGATGGTAAGATTGAATGATTTTTTCTTATTATGTGAATTTATGATTTGTAATTATAATGGTTACGTACTACTCATGTAATAAAATAAATGCAACATGTTATTTCAAAAATAAAAAAAAAAAAAAGAGAAGCTTGGCTGATGAAGGAGCTGGCATTGCAGTTCAGTAGGGAAAAAGAGCGAAAATTCAATAAATGATGTTGGAATAAACAGTTACCCATATGAAAAAAAATTGGGACCCCTACAGTGCACCGTATAAAGAAATCAATTCCTGGTGGATTAAAGATTTAACTGTGAAAGACAAAATTTTTAGAAGACAGTGAAGGAGAATATGCTTATGACCCTGAATTAGGGAAGAATTTATAGAACAGGACATAAAAAAGTATAGAATATAAAAGGGAGGATTGATAAATTCAAACACATAAAAACTAAGACCTACTGAGAAAGATATCTATAACACAAGAGTTGACAAAAAATTTGAAAATGCTGAAACCAATAGAAAAATGCGTTAAAAACCTGAATAGGCAGGTCACAGATGAAGAAATACCAATGACCAACACATACTTTAGAAGAAACTCAACTCCATTAGTAATCTTGGAAATGCTCATTCAAACCGAGATCAGATACCGTTTTATAGTTACCACATTGTGGCAATAAGACCACACATTGGCAAAAATAAAGAAGTCTGTAAATATCAGGTATAACAAGGATGTCAAGCAACCAGAAATGCCATACCATACTTTTGTGAGTAAAGACTGGCACCAACCACTTTGGTACCAACTGGGCACTATCCGGTAGAACTGAAGATATGTCTATCTTATATCTCAGCAGTTCTACTCCTAGACATACATGCCCTAGAAAAGGTCTTACACAAGTGCACCAGGAGAGAGGAACTGAATGTTTATATCAGCAATGTTTGTGATTGCAAAAAATGTGAAACAATCCAAATGGCTATCAACAGGAGAATGAATACATTTGGGTATATTCGTAAAATAGAATAGTTTCCAACAGTTAAAACGAATCAACTACAACTATAAGCATTACTATGGATGTGTATAATAATGTTGAACAGAAAAAGAAAGCAAGTCATAAAAAAAGCACACACTATTTTTTTATTTATAGAAAGCTAAAAAGCATCTAAAACTAAATGTTATGTTATTGGGAATACACACAAATGTAGTGAAACACACAGAGCAGCACGAGAATAACAGGCACAAAATTCAGGATAGGTAAGATTGGAGAACACTGCAAGAAGGGGTTTCACTGTATCTCAAGTTGGGAAATGTGTGCAGGTGTCTTTATTACTGCTGTTTTAAACCTTTCATATATACTATAAATAGGCCTTTGAATGTATTTCATACTTAATAAAAATAGTTTAAAAGTGAATGAGCTCAACAAATGGTGCTGGGACAACTGGATAACCACACACAAAAGAATGAAGTTGAACTCCTTCCTCATACCCACACAAAAATGAACTCAAAATGGATCCCAGAGCCATATGTAAGAGCTAAAACTGTAAAAGTCTTAGAGGAAAATATAGTAAGCCTTTGAGACCTTGGGATAGGCAAAGTCTTCTTAGATGTGACACCAAAAGCACAAGTGACATGAGATAAAGCAGACGAACCATGCTTCATCAAAATGAAAAAGTTTGGGCTTCCAAGAATGCCAATAAGAAAGTGAAAAGACAATTAACATAATAGGAGAAAATCTGTTCAAATCATATACCTATTAAGGGTTGAATATCCAGAAAATATAAAAAAAAGAACTCTAAATAAGACAAATAACAATTAAAAAATGGGCAAAGGATCTGAATAGACAGACATTGTTTTCAAAGAATTTATACAAATGCTCATAAGTCCATAAAAAAGATGTTCACTATCATTAGCCATCAGGGAAATGAAAGTAAAAATCAGAGATATAACTTCATAACCACTAGGACTGCTATAATAAAAAAGACAGACAATAACACGTGTTGTTTAGGATGTGGAGAAACTGGAACCCTCATACACTGCTGGTGGGAATATAAAATGGTGCACTTAAAAAAAATTTTTTTTTAATCCCAGTGTAGTTAACAAAGAGTTATATTAGTTTCAGGTGTACAATACAGTGATTCAACAATCCCATATATTACTCAGTGCTCAAGATATGTGTACCTTAATCCCCTTTACCTGTTTCACCCATCCCACCCCCCACCTCACCTCTGGTAACCATCTGTTTGTTCTCCACAGTTAAGCATTTTTTTGTTTTGTTTTGTTTTGTTTTGTTTCTCTCTCCCCCCCCCTTTGTTTTGTTTCTTAAATTCCACATATGAGTGAAATCATATGGTATTTGTTTTTTCTCTGACTGGCTTATTTCACTTAGCATTATACTCTCTAGCTCCATCTGAAACAGTGCAGCCACTTTGGAAAAGAGTCTGGCAGTTCATATTGGGGTAAACACTGACTTACCACATAATCCAGCAATTCTACTCTTAGGTATATACGGAGAAAGGAAAATATATCCATCCGCACATAACCTTAGAGATGGATGTTCATAGAAGCCTCATTCATAATGAGCAAAAAGGGACACAACTTAAATGTCCATCAAATGAGGATTGGATAAGTGCAGTGTAGTAGGTTCATTCAATGGAATATTTTTCAGCCATAAAAGGGATGAAGAACTGAAACATGCTACGACATGGATGAACCTTGAAAATATTATGCTGAGTGAAAGAAGCCAGTCACAAAACACCATATATTGACTTCATTTATATGTAATGTCCAGAATAGGCAAATTACACAGGCAGAAAGTAGACAAGTGGTTGCCTTTGACAAGGGGATGAGGAGTGACTCCTCATAGGTACAGGGTTTCTTTTTGACAAGCTGAAAATGGTTTGAAATTGACTGGGCAATGGTTATACAACCCTTTCAATATAATATAGCTACTGAATTGTATCCTTTAATGAATTAATTGCATGGTACCTGAATTATATTTCAGTTAAGCTAGCGTATCTTTTAAAGAGTGAGTGAGAGGAAAAATAGTGCAAGTTATGAATGTAAAAAGAATCTGGCTACGAAAAGAAACAGAGAAACAGGATGATGATTGTAGGTTTAAGGGAGGTTACTTTAGATGGGGGATCATAGAGCGTGCTTGTTTCCTATTGACATAGAGGCCTCAGAATAGCATTAGAGGAGATGATAACCCTCTTAATATAAAAGGAAGAAAAGGGTCAGAGCAAATTCCAGTTGGCGATAGATGTGCAGGTGGCAAGATGAGGAAGCTCCTGTCTAATGGATCCTATTGGTCAAGGAAGCATGAGGTAGGTCATCGGCTAAGCATGTGTCGAGAGAAGGGGCTGTGGTAGGTTTGAAAAGAAAGATGCGCCATGTTTGACTTGGGACAGTGGGACTACTGGAGAAATGCAGTGGGTGGATGTAGAAGTTTGATGTGTCTGCTGGAGGTCTGTGATGATGAGAAACCACTCAGTTGGTAAATGGCTAGTAAATGGCAGAGCTAGGATTTGTAGTCATACCTCTCTGACTTGTAGGCCATGTTTTATCTCCTGAAACACACTGCTGAGGCAGAGTGTCAGTGGTCTATTAAAGAATCAGTTCTGAATCTTTTAGCATGGAATAATCAGAATCATTTTTCCATGAGTACTTATTAAAGAATCGGAAAATTATTTGGCAGTATCAAAGAGGTTATCCAAAGTGAACATTTTATATAAACAGTTCTTTTGTTTTTAGTATAGCGCATTGGTACCAGATTATTATTTTTCAACTTTAATTTTGCAAAAAGGTAGTCTTCTTAACATATTATGGAGATTAGTGAGTGTGGTATACAGCAATGAGGCGGTAGTGCCTGTGTGAGAACAGGGTGGCCAGAATGAACATGAGATGGATGTTAACACACACATGATGCTTGTGCCTAGAAAATGTTAGAGTTAAAAATCAGGTAGAGGGGGCGCCTGGGTGGCACAGCGGTTAAGTGTCTGCCTTCAGCTCAGGGCGTGATCCTGGCGTTATGGGATCGAGCTCCACATCAGGCTCTTCCTCTATGAGCCTGCTTCTTCCTCTCCCACTCCCCCTGCTTGTGTTCCCTGTCTCGCTGGCTGTCTCTATCTCTGTCGAATAAATAAATAAAATCTTAAAAAAAAAAATCAGGTAGAATGTTGTCACCTTAGTTACTCCTCCGAGAAGCCTTCTCAGATCATTTTAGTAATAATATCTTCTATGCTACAAGGACTCTAGGAAAATAGGCCAACCTAACCTCTGCTAAAATCATCTGTAGGCACTGATAGCAATTGAGGATGACCCCTATCAGCTTCCTCCTAGCCTGTTGTGTACAGTCAATGAGGAAAGACTGATCTTTTTTCAGTTAAATGTCACTGACCCATAGTGGGGGAAAAAGAATATATAAGTGAGCAAACCATATACGTTTACATACATGGAAAAGTGAACGTATCTGGAGAGAAATGTAAAATATTTCATTTATATGTATTTTAAAAGAAGAGGGAAACAAAATGACATTTAAGTATAACAAACATAACACAGACCTCAGTTATATATTGTGGCCAATTGAGGAAGGAAAATCAGAGTTAGGGGAGAAGGAGATGCAGAGAGAGAGTGGGGAGGCCTATGTGACATAAAGAGACTCACACAAAAGGCAGGAAAAAACAGGAAGGAGAAATGAAAAAAAAAAAAGATAAGAAAGAGAAGAGAAAGAGAAGGAAAACAAATAGGATGGGGAGAGAGAGGGAAGATTTTTGGCTCTGTGACAGGGTGTCAGAGTGTCCCAAGGGACAGGAGTGTCATGGGGCACTCTCACCACTCCCCCCAGCTTCAGCTGCTGCTTCTCCCATTCCTCCCCCATACCTAAATATCAGCACTCTTCTTTGCTGAAGGTGGGGACAGCCTGGTAACATAGCCTTGAGGTTGGCTAAAGCTCTCAGAAACAAACAACAAATATTATTTAAAGGAAAGAATATTTAAAAGAACAAGAAACAAACCAACACAAAAAGCCTAATGACCCAGATTAAAAACCGATTAAAGGAATTCTTATAAAAAGGTTTTGTTTAAAATTTGGAAACTAGCATTCCTGAAATCTTCCCCCCTCCCCCCCAACTCTTCTTTTGGAATAGAGGACAATCCTAACCCTGCTACAAAGCAAGAAATGTCACATTTTATTTCATACACAAAAAAGGCCACTTACTTTCATTAAGCAACATTATTCTTTTGTGGACTTTCAAGGTGCTGCTACTAGAACAAGGTGCTTTATTTAGAACAACAGACGTTCTTAGTATCACCTATAAAAATCTGTTCTGTGGGTAAATCTCTAGCCCTAACAAATTTCTGGAATGTTTTTCTTTGTTAAGGAAGGTTTTCTTTTCCTTTTTTAAAAGATTTTATTTATTTATTGGGACGCTTGCATGGCTCAGTTGGTTAAGCCTTCAGCTCAGGTCATGATCCCAGGACAATGGGATAAAGCCCCATCTCCCTTTCCCTCCTGCTCATGCTCTCTCACTATCTCTCTCTTTCTCAAATAAATTAATCAAACCTTAAAAAAGAGCTTTTGTTTATTTATTTATTTATTTATTTGGGGGGGAGAGAGAGAGTGTGAGCGAGTGTGAGGGGAGGAAGGGCAGAGGGAGAGAGGGAATCTCAAGGAGACTCCGTGTGGGCTCCCTGCAGGGCTTTATCTCATGACCCTGAGATCATGATCTGAGTGAAAATCAAGAGTCGGATGCTTAACCTATTGAGTTACCTAGGGGCCTCATGGGGGGGGGGGTTAAATCTGCATGATAAGGGCTCTATACTTGGAAAATACCAATTCTCGACTTGAAACACTTGATATCAGCCATACTAAACTTCATCCAGTTCCTAATTATTCGAGGAACTATGTTCTCTTATCTCTAGGTTTCACAAATGCTATGTCCCCTATCTAGTACATTCCTCTCCTTTCCCCCTTTCCTCTGGAGCGCTCTTAGTTTTCCTTAACCTCAATCCCTTATAATTTATCTTCTCCGGAAATCTTCCCTTGACCTGTAAGTCTGATTACGAATCCTTCTATGTACTTCTACAGCATGCAATACTTCTTTTCAAGTTCTTCCCTCAGGCTGGAATGTCTATCATCTAGTCTTCACAAAATGAATTTTATTTCTGCAAAATTCAGCTCAAATGCCACTCCCGATGACGCCTTCCCAAATCCACTGATTAGAGTTTACTGTTTCTGGAACCCCCAGATGGCATTTATTTTATTCTCCTTATATTATAGTTTTATACATTCCTCTCCCCAATAGCTGATATACTACAAAAAAGCCCAGATACATGTACTCCCATAGTACTTAGCACATAGGAGAACTTTGTAAAGTATAAGCTGGCTGAGTGAATGGACTGGATGGAATTAATCCTAGGGCAGAAGCTGATCTGAGAGCTACAGCCCTGCTTCTAGCAAGAGAGGGCTAATCTAGGAATGGTAACCCCTAGCTGGTAGGTGCTTCCAACTGGGTGAAAAGACCACAAATTATAAGTAGTTTGAATCCCATAAGACAAAAGACTGCTTCACAAAAAAATGCTGTAGTAGTTATATAAAGTCATAAATAAAACAGGAAAAAACTTCTGGCAGTGATCTGGTAATAGATTTTGACTGAATTGATTACTCGCTGACAGTACTCAACATAGTCCTGCAAATGCATCAACTATGTAATGAACAACTATTAAGTTTATTGATTTTCTGATTTCCATTGATAGCTAACAGGCCAAAGCTACACATCAATATCTGTGTTAGTAATACCCCTGAGCTAACAATTTTGACAAACGAAAACCTCAAAAGTCTAAACAGTCCAAATTAATGGAAATTTGAAAGCCAAACCTCAGAATTTAAATGAAATATGTAACAAATGATTCTAATAACTTAATAACTCAGTGAAGTCAGTCTTGGTCATTATCTTCTTCTGACAAACTTTAAAAGTTTCCTTTATTCTAAAGATGGGATCATTTCCTAATAGATTTTTACTTCTTTCCTAAGTCAAGATTTTGAAATCATACACCCTTCAGCTAACACTTGCATAAAGTACTTTCATATAGTTAGTCCTTACAAAATTCCTCACCCCTGTGAGATACGCATTGTTTTCTTCATTTGTACACAAAAACTGAAGTTCGGGGGTGACCGGTGTGGGTGCAGTTGGTTAAGCATCTGACTCTTGGTTTCAGCTCAGGTCCTGATCTCAGGGTCGTGATTCTAATATCATAATATAATTATGAATATAATATAATATTTTATAATATTTTAACAATTTAATTTAATAATTAAAATATTTTATAATATTCATAATTATATCATGATACTAGAATTACTATGATATTGATCTAGGCCAGGGGTCGTCCAACTTTTCCCATAAAGGGCCAGACAGTAAATATGTTAGGCTTTGCAGACCACTCCGTCTCTTTCGTAACTAACAGATTCTGCAGTTATAGCACAAAAGCGGCCACGGACAATATGCAAACGATGAGTGTGGCTTTTGTTCCAATAGTACTTTATTTACGAAATCAGGTGGTGGGCTGGATTTGGCAGGTTGGCTGTCGTATACTGACCCCCCAATTTAAGCTGTCATTAAAACACATTTCCATTACCTGAATTTCCTGAGCGACTGAGGGCAGTGTGTGCATAATCAGGGACCAAACGCTGCATGAATAATTCACAGTGCAGATACTGCTTTATGAAAAGAAAGTACACATGATGTGATAAATTGAGATTACGTATATACCTTTCAAGGTATCTACAGAATCAAATTTCAAAAATAGAAGCTTTTTGAGGGGAAACATCTTAGAAGTGCTTGTTTGTATCTAATAAGGTGCTATGTACTTAGTAAGTACTCACTGATAGCCGTGGATTTAATGACTAGTGGGTGTTGTGACAACAGAAATATTCTACTTTGTGAACTGTTGTTGTTTAGAGCCAAGTTTCTTCTTCTTCTTTTTTAATGGGTACTGAGACAACTTAAAAAAAATCAAGGGTTTGGCATATACAAACTGAGTTTGAGTCCTGGTTCTGGTCATATTAACAGTGTGACTACAAAGAATTATTCAACTTTTCTAAGATTCCATTTCTTTACTTGTAAAATGTCATCCACCTTAGAAGATTCTTGTGAGCATAAAACTAAACGAGAGAGAGGGCACCTGGGTGGCTCAGTGGAATGAGCGTCCTGTTCTTGATTTTGCCTCAGGTCATGATCTCAGGGTACTGGGATTGAGCCCCAAGTCTGGCTCTGTGCTCAGCAGGGAGTCCGCCTGAGGATTCTTTCTCTCCCTTTCCCTCTGCCCCTTCCTCTGTCTGTAGGCTCTCTCTCTCTCTAAAATAAATAAATCTTTAAGAAAACTAAATGAGAAAGCACAGAATAGGACAAGGTGCTTATCATTAGCACATTATAGGTTTCTTTGATCTGATTGGGCCCCTTGTTCCTCTGTTTGCTAAGTAAGCCCTGAGAATACAAAATATTTCAATGTTTTCCTACCTGCATTGAAGTAATAAAAAATTTCAAGAATTCATTGCTAAACCTTTAACCACCCCTTTTTTAAAACAACTTCAAGTATAATTTTCATTCTAGCCTCAAATCTTTCCCAATATAACTTATTTGGATAGATCAAAAAATCTATTTTCTCTAGTTTGGCTCATCTATGGAGCATCTTTTAAAAAAAGAACAAGTTGTTTTTGAAGCAACTCCAAAAGGAAGGCATGTGACAACGAATATTTCTTATTCTCCGCTTAGACTCCTCTTGCCATGTTCACCCCTCAACAGAAAACAAATTAAGAGTCCAAACCTCAAAACATGAATATGGGACCTGACTAAAACTGCTTCAAAAGCTTCTACTCCCAAGTTGAGAGAATAAGTTTACTGAAGCCTCCAAGACAAGGTACTCAGCAACTGGTTAGTCATGAACGGCGATCTAATGCTTCAACTCAGTAGGTGATGATTAAGGGCTTCTTGCAGCATTTGCTATAAGGGATTTAACAAGTCTTACTCTACTTCAATCTGCTTCCTAGAACTCCCCGAGTCCATGTTGAAGAGAAATGAAGGTATAGGCTACTGTAAAACTCCAGAGTCAGGTCAGGAACCACTGAGTAGAGTTAGTTAACATAGGATACGAGACTGCCTCTTTCTACCTCTTGCTGTAGTACCACTGTCCCCCCAGAGCAAGTTTTCCTTGCAGAAATGGCCACTTTTTCAAGCAAGATGACATTTAGAGCTTCTTTCTCTGAACCACAGCCACTTTCCTCCCCTCGACCTGGTTTTGCTTTTTCCTCTTCACCACAGCACATTTCTGGTGAGCTGGGGGTAGGGGTGCTATTTGAGGTGGGGAGTGGAGGAGATGGGGGAAAATGAATTCTTGGTTATAAAGTAAGACAACAATGAGATAGCTGAACTAAATACGATTTTTAAGATTCCTCACAGCTCTATCATTTTATGACTTCATTTATTTCTGATGGAACAGAGAGGAATAAAATGGCACTCAGAAATGACATGTTAACTTGAAAAGTATCTGAGAACAGAAGTCATTTAACCAGAACTTACTGGCAATTTATTTATCAGAAAAAAAGAAAGGGAAAATAACAAGAGAACCGCCCCACCTCCCGCCTACTTCTGGAGTGTGTCCTGGAGCAGAACACATTCAGATCAATTTTCTACAGCTGCAGCTATCTAGAGAGCATTCTGTAGAGAAAATGGTCTATGAATAGCTTTGGCAGATTTGTTCAAAACTATCTGAATGGAATGAGAGTATTATTTAATTGAAAATACATTATGACTTTAAAAACTGTCTTATTATTTAACACTGTTAGGAAAGGCTTACAATAAATAATACAAGTCAGAAAAAAACCTTTATGAATAAATGCTACTGAGATAAGAAAAATTCTCTTCAATATATCAAAATAGAAGGCATACCCAGACTACCGGCATCAAAAATACTGAAAGTACAGACGGTTTTGACTGTTGATATGTGCTGTGATCATACGTGTGTATTACACTGACGTATCTTCATTTTCACTATTTCAGCACATAATTTGATAACTGAAGATGATGGTATCTGTCCAATAATATTATGTTGCTATACACTCCAAATGGTTAATCAAATCTATTTAAAATTTTAAATACACTTTTAGGAATTGCCAATCAGTTAAAAACGATACAATTTTAACAGGGTCAATTATATGAAAACCCTTAACATTCTTCATTTCGGATCTAAAAAGCCTATACCTGCTCAGGAAAACAACCAGCCAAACAAAAAACAAACCCCAAAACCAAAATCCTGGTACTCCCATAATCCTGAATAATGTAGAATTTGACTGAATTATCTGACTGTGAAAACCAGTTTAAGTTTACATCTTTCCACAAATAGGGTACTATACATCTTTTCCCATTTTTTTCTGTGAAATTTTTAAAAAAGTCTTCCATGAGCAAAGACGTTTTCAGTGAAAGTACTGCTATAGCTATTATTTTACTTTCTCTAGAGTTCCTTCTTCTGGCCTATTTCCTAGTTGACAACAGGAAATGAGATATCTATTATATAAATCACATAAACCAGGAAAACCATGATAAAATGACCAATTTCAGTTGACCTCAAAATAGGGAAAGATAATATTTGAAAAGCAAAAGTTTTGTATAGTTTAACGTACTGACCTCACTTAAGTATCAGAATAATAAATGATGTTTCCACTCCCCCCCCCCAATTATTAGAGAGGTTTGTCTTCAACTGCTAAAATTACACTTAGTGAATCTGTTATATTAAATTAGTGCTCAATGCTACTGTTAATCTTTGTCCCATTAAGTTATAAAAGTAATGCATTTAATAGCTGCACAATCTTCACAATCTTAGCTGTACATATAATAGGAACACTAATCAAGATCACTCAGCAGGTCAGCAGATTAAGATCAGAGTAAGTCTCCATCTTCTGGGCTACAGGCAGAAATTTCTCTCTGTTCACCTACAGACCTATTACATATGATCTTAACATTGTCCCATACCGTAAGTAAGCCTACACATTATGAAGCTTAATGTTCACCTTATCTAAATTAAATAGATACAAAGGACAGCTATACTTTATTTGATAATTCATTTTTAATTTGCTTCTAATAAAAATATTACATACTACTACATGGAATGACTACATCTATAAAAACATACAACACATTGCTTTTATTTTCTGCCCATGGTGCCTGTTTTGCTTCATTTTAAGTACATAGGATAATTTAAAGAATTACACTAAAAATAATCAGTTTGTTTTGTTATATTTATTTAAAAATTCTTTAAGGTAATAAAGAAATAGATTTTCAATTAAAAACCAGCCATAGTATTTTTGTTTCCGTTGCAGCTAGTTCAGTTATAGTTACCCAATACCATTCTCTTTTACTTTTTTTTCAGGACATAATGGACGATGTTCTTTGGTTGTTCTGTGATAAGAAAACACTCACTTTCATACATTATCTCAATATTCCCTAGTTCAGAAATTCAACTACATTATCTTTCAGAAAGGAAATAAAATAGCAATCCCTTTTCCTGTTTGACTATCAAATCATCCTATATTTTTAATCTACTAAAAAGGATACTAAAAATGCACAACTAAGGTTTAATAGCAGACTGAAATATATCACTTCTTTTTAAGGATAACTCAACAAACAATATCCCATATAAAATAAATGTATCTTTTATATCATATATATTACACTAAGCTATTAAAATAAACTAATTTGATATACTTATTAATCTTCTGTTTACTGGTTTGTTTCTTCTATCTACTGTAATGTAAAATATGGCATATTAGATCCACTACAGCTTAATTTTATATTGTCCTATATGTAATTTCTTAATTTGTCTCACATTCTTTTTCTTTATAAAATGTCAATAGAAAGACTAACCATACATATAAAGATCATAGCCAATGCCAGATGTTGACAGAGTCTCCTGAGACCAAAGATTCCACACCAGGTGGTGGAGCTAGCCTAATGAAGCAACACATGCTCATAAGGGATACAAAGGGTGGACTTGGAGGGACCCGCTCTCATTTGGTTATTTATGAAAGTATAGAGAAGGATTTGAAATCAAAGTAAAAATGAAATTAAATCAAAGCCTTCCCATTTACATAGCAGAATTTTTTTTGTTAAAGGTTTTAAAATTTGTCTTCAAAATTAAGGCTGAAGAAAAAAATCTTTTATGTATTCTTCAGTGACAGGATATCATTAATATATTTCCAACTCTTCTACCAAGTGGGAAAATGAAAATAAACAACTTTAAGTGGATTAAAATACAAACATAATTTCTTAAAACTTAATATGTTTCTTATGGTGAAAGGCTTAAAAATGTGAGTTCAGGTCAGTGCTATTACAACAAACTTTGGTAAATGGACTGACCATAAAGCATGACCTTAGGCAATAACTAATGAACCTGAGAGCATTTTAATATATTTTCTTATCACCAAGTGAAGCACTTTAAGTTATTACAGCTAGGCTGCATGACCTCATGCAATTGAATCACGCTAGAGCCAAATAAGCTAATGTCCTTGATAGCAATTAGATAAAGGCAGGATGTTAACTTTTACTTTAAGAAGTGTTAAACAAAGAGACTCATCTCCTGGCTTAACTTCGTTAGAAATAAGCTACTCATTTAACCGTAGAGGTTAATGTGGGAATGGCCTCTTTCACCTGTCAAATGAAAATTTTATTTTAAAAACCATCGGGGAGGGATGCCTGGGTGGCTCAGTAGGTTAAGCATCTGCCTTGGGCTCAGGTCATGATCCCAGAGTCCTGGGATCAAGCCCCGCACAAGGCTCCCTGCTCCGCGGGGAGACTGCTTCTCCCTCTCCTCTGCCCCTCCCCACTGCTCGTGCCCTCTCTCACTCACGTTCTCTCTTTCTCTCAAACACATAAATAAAAATCAAAACAAACAAACAGAAAACTATCAGGGGTTTTTATTTTTATAATGGACACTGCTAGCGTTTCTAAAGTTTCTAATAACATCTTGATATACTCTAATATTTAAGTACCTCCTCTTTAATGTCTAAAATTACTAACATTCTCAGCATTGATTGAGAAACATACTTTGGTCAGTCATCATCACGAAGAATTATTTATCTGAGCTGAACACGGCAGGTCACAACAGAGAAACTAAATGATAAAATAGTACAACAAAAATAATATCATACAGGGACTAATATTTCATCAAAGCTAAGGTGCCACTGATTGTAATGCACAATTCTTTCACATATCAGTAAGAAAGAAAAAGCTGTCAGACCATGGCACAATGCTTTCTTATCACTTCGAATTTTTTATAACTATTGAAAGAGCTCTTTTAGATTGGAAACAAAGTGTAAAAAATTATATATCACCCTTACACATATACAAAAAGACTGAGATAGAGAAACAAATTGGCTATGGTAGTCCTAAAACTTTTTCACGTTCAAAATATAATTTTTCTGAATCTTTCAAGTCAGGGTTGTTGGTGTCTATGTTTCTGCTCACAGCAACGTTCTCTGCCATTAAGAGCATCTGTGAAGCAGCCTTGTTAAAAGGGTGCTCCGCTATTGTCCATAGGGCTTTCTTGCAAGTTACTGACACCCATTCTGCAAATTTTGACTGGTAGTTCTGACACTTTCAAAATTATACCATCAAATATTTAAATAATCATGACGGGTTAGCAAAAGAAATATGATTAAATATGAATACATGACCACATACTCATTCTTGTCAGTATGTAGTATATTATGGTTGTAACTGGTTAGTTCGACTATATAGAGATGTTGTCTGTGCAGCAGTGTTGCCTAAAAAATCAGAGTCACCTCAGAAACTTTAAGAATTTATACAGGTTCTTAGGTTGACTCCCTCAAAATTCCAAAAACTATAAGGTGTTTGGAATCCAAATATCTTAAAACCCCCCCTCAGGTGATTCTGATATACACCAGGTTTGGGAGGCACTGGGATAGCTCAGAGCACGTTGCTGTGAAAGCCAAGATCGAGGTCCAATTGCTGTGCAGGCTTCCTGGCTGTCACACAGTTCCAAGGATGAAGTGTGAAGTCAGAACATGAATTTCCAAGTTCCAGCTCTACTACTCACTAGGTGTATGACCTTGAGCAAGTCACTTAAATCGTCGAGTTTCCTGGCTTACAAAATGAGAACATACAATTCACAGGGCTGCTGAGGGGCTGAAATTAGGTAAGCTATGCTTCCGTACTAGCACCGGTAAAAGCACTCACAAGCCGTTCTCTCACCTCCCCCACCACCTACATGTTTACTACAGGCTTGTTCATACTGACAGATTTGAAAAATGTAAGCAATTTCCTCATGGCATTCCCCAATTCTCTCTGCTGCAAGTAATCTCCCCCTTCTCACAGGCAGTCTACCTGTATTTCTTTACTGGGGCTTATTTCTACTTTGTTTTATACTTATTTATTTTGTTTTATACATATCATGACATATCTCCCCAATAGGCTGCAAACTTTTTTTAGAGCGAACCTTGCCTTACTTATCTTCAGAGCCCTCGCATTTAACATGGTGTTTGGAAGAGATTTGGGGTTTTGCTAACAGAAGGATATGAATGAAAAAACAAGGCAGTGGTCCAGTTTCCATATGGACCTCTTCCTTTGAACAACCATTAACTGTAAGAGGTCACTGCTGCTCAGTCAACACTAGAAATCAGGTAAAGCGTTAATTATCACTTAGTCATTATATAAACTAACATTTAGGCTGGTAGAGGGAGGAACATTTAAAGAAGGAGTCATATATTTTCATTTTCTTAGTCTGAAAATACCTGGAATGGTTCTGGGGCAGGGAAGAGGCTGTGTGTGGAACAGTACTGTTAAATACCTGGAGAAATAATTAGTGTGGTTGCTGAACAAATAAGCATACTTGCTGAAACAAAAATTAATTTTGTTTCTGATGCTTACAAACAGCCTTTCAAATCATGTCCTAAATTCTTTTGAGTACAGTATGGGTATTTCAAATACATGTGAATGTCCCACCAACCCAGGCAGAAAACTTTAATTAAAGGTAGAACTTTTTTTTCTGCAATTTTTATTTTAGGGGAAAATGTCTTTAAATAACAGCTTCAGGTCAGTGAAAATCATACTGTATTGAACCTGTATTGAAAAATAAGCTCATGTAAATCTGCCACATGACTAGAAATAATTCACAAATCTTTCAAAATATAACTTTGAGGTGGCAGTTTCACCAATTTCAAAAAGTAGCCAGATAGTTACTGTTAGATGTGAGAAAAAATAAAAACCGCAACACTTCAGAACTCATCCACTGATGAAGTAGAAAAGGGGTTCCTGAATGGAAAGTGCAATCTAATTCTAGCCACATGGGTTTTAATTCATAGGAAAGTACTTGATCAGAGGGAGAACTCTGGGCCTGTACATTGCTTTGGTGCTTAGTGAGAGAACAGATGCTATTAATGATCTTAATATATTTATATTATATCCTTTGTGCAAGATTTAAAAAGATATATTAGAATTCGAAGTAAGCTTGGCTTAATGTACATAATAAAACACTTGCATTTAGCACCACTGTTTCAAAGGGATTTAAATGTTTATCCTTTTGAAGAAATAAAAACATTTGAATATTAAAAATGTGGCATTATTTCAGTTATTCACCAAAAGTATAATCTACAATTAATGTCAGGTAATGACTGACGATACAACCAAGTGGACTGTTTAGTAAACAAGATACAGAAAGCAGCCTACAATCTTCATTCTTAGGTTACCAGGGGAAAACAATTAGAATCTGAATCATAGTGATAAAGGTTTAATAATGTAGATTGCTAATGAGTAAATATTGAAAAATCATACTGGAAAATAATAAAACCAGTTGAAAAATAGGCTCTGCAGATTTAGGACTGGGTTAAATTTGTTCAACATTTCAGTAAAATATTTAGCTTTCAATAGATGAAGAAAAACCATCACAAAGAAAATTGCACCTTCTATTTTATATTCTAGCAAATACATTTGCTTGCTATAACTGGAAAAGCTAAACCCAGAACACTTCCATCTTATATAAGAATTATGGTAAATATTCAAATTATTGATGAGCCTTCTTACTGTTCTTAGATTTAAAGCTTCCCACAATAATGTCCATTTATCTCTACTCCTATTTACAACTGGTAATTAGTAACTTCTATGAAATAATATTATTTCCAAATACTGATCAAAGCATTTTATAAATTACTTTAGAGTCAGGAATTGAGTATTTGATTAAAAAATTTCTACCTTTGAAAAGCACAAAAATAAACCACTGCTAGAGAACTGCCTGAAGAGATTAGAAAGTATATATTTTTTAAACTAGTATGCACAGCTTAATCATAATTTGCTTACAGGACAGGAGATTTAATTTTACACTTTACAGAACAGCAAATCTTCATAATGGCATGTGTGGATTTCCTTCTATGTTTTGAACATCTTAGATACCAATGGTTTACTTATTTTCATTTAAAAATGATAGTGAAATTCCCTTAATAACTAATAACATCTTTCCTGTTTGTACTCACTCATTCTTTCTGCCCACGTGGGCCTCACTTCTAAGCCCATTCAAAATGATGTTTTCCAAGCATGTGCCACATGACTTGTTCATATAAATGGAGCAAATTAAACTGTCTCCACATATATCCTATCACATTTGTAGCCCTGATTTCTCTCTTTAACACGTGGCCAAGACACCGTATTATCTGCCTGCAGAGGTTGACCTCAGGATATTAGATTCTGCCACATAGCTCTCTTGTACTAAACCGAGGGGAAACACTTAATCACCCCTGCCTTTTCAGGAAAAAATCAACTTTAAATTTGCCGTGATGAAAAATCAATAAACCAGTAATTGCTTGGCTTATCATTGCGTGGAGGAACAAATTGGGAAGCGAAGCTTAGCGTCCACACAGATTTCAGTGAGACACATGGAGTTTCAGGATCACTAAGCTAGAAAAGGAAAAGGTCTCAGAGTGATAATTAAATCTACTCATGCTGATTTTCTGCCAAATTTATTTCCCAAGAGTATATAAAAATGTTTCACTGCTTACTAGTCAGGCATAACTAATCAAATCAACGTTACACAAACATATACAAGAAACAAAAAATGCAAATTCAAGACTGTAGGCACCAGAATAATATATTCTTGAAAATGAATATTAATGAAAGTTACTTTAAAAAAAAACTTAAATTTGTCTTTTTAAAGATTAAAAGTTTATCTCCTTGCCTTGTAAATATCCATAAAATCTTTATTTCATTAGCCAACACAACGTTCTATTTATTAATTACCTCAGACCCTTTCAACTCTATATAAGTTTTCAATTGAGCAGCAACATATAAAAATAAATCTCAAACTTTGAAGCATTCAATATTTTTCGTTCCCAGAATGATTCTTCTAGCTCATTTTACTTGGGTTCTCTACGTTTTGCTGATGCAAATACATGCTATCACATCTAAATTCATCCATTATTCCCATATATTTTCCCCACACTGAATATGAACAATCAGACCTGTTGTCTAAATTAGGCTTTACAAGTAAATACAGATCTATAGCTTATGAAATAAAAGGAGGAATATACATCATCTTTCCTACAAGGAAAACACACACCAACAGAAAATACTACTGTAAATGTTTAGTGGTTTAAAAATTATTACTACTAATAGACCTAATTTCATGCAGCAAATTAGCATAGTTCCAATGGAAGTGCAAATGTAATCACACTCAAACATTCACATTAAGAAGAAAAAGGAAGATGAAGCTTTTTCTTTTTCTTTTGTTAAAAAATGATTTTATGTGTGTCCTTCAACTGGCTACTGGGACTATGATAATTAAAACATTTAAAACAGCACAAGCCCCCCAGTCTCTAATCTGAAGCTCAGGTCAGCTGTCTGTAGATTCTAATTTGTCCTCCATTTGTATTCATGACAAGAAAATACTGAATATTTAACAGCAAACCAGGAGGGGGTATTGTGGGCTTAGAGGTTAAATAATTTGATTTCTGTGCAGATTACATGTAACATCCAACATCTAATCTCACACCTGATTTGGCAATACAATTACAATAAAAATAATGTAGGGATACTATTACTGTAGAGTGGAGAAATGAGAACTTTTTTCCAATGGGTTGAGAAACAATAATTTTATTTAAAGTATTTCATTTGTTTTTTATATTTCTGAGGCCCAGTTTTTCAATAATAAAGGTGACAATGACTTTACAAAGCATGAAAGTTGATGAGAAAAGTACGGAATTTCTATCTTCTTTTATGGGTATTATAGGGTCCATCTATTTAGTGAAATTTACCAACAAAATATAGGGAGGATATGGAGGGGACTTTAAGTTTTCTAGTCTGTTCTCCTGCCTTTAGGCAGGACTACACTGAAACAGAAGCTTTGTTTTGATCTAAGATAAACTTCCATCTGTTGAGAAATCCAAGAGCTGTTTTAGGAGAACTGCTGCTTCTTAATGCTAGATAAGAGAAGAATAACTAAATGGAAAACTAGAAGTTAAAAAACTTAATTTCCTTATAACATCATGGATTTGATTATAACTGTTACATAAAAAATTGAGTTAAAGAATAATATTTGCTGGAGTAAGACTTATGTTACATAGGTAAAACATAAAAGATTAGTAGGCTTACTAATCATACAAAAATATGCAGACATGCAAATACATTTTGAATTTATAGTTTTAAATCTTTTGTTTTAATTTAGTGTTTGGATGAGATCCTCAGCAACTATACTCATCTATTTGTTTTTTCTTTACTGAGTGGTAGCTTTGACTTCATAAATGTGAATTTCATCACACTAACTTGTTAATTCACTATTAAAAAAGAATTTATTAATTTCAGTAAAACCGAGGATAAAAACAGACAAGCATATTCAAACAATAGGAAATAAAACACGAAAGGATTTTATTATTAAGTTGACTTTCTATATTGATAAGGTTCAATGTCACATTTAAAAATGAACTCTTTACTCTCCAATTTTTTTTTAGAATTCCTTGGGGAGTCATCATTTTTAATTATTACATTAATTGCCCTGTGCTGGGTGCTGGACATACCAGAGCCAGCACACACATGGTCTCTGCTGTGTTGCAGCTCACATTCTAGTGGAACAAACATTCTCATTACTATTCTTTAAATGTAAAAAAGCAGGGGCGTTGATCCAATTATAAAACGGAAAAGAATACAGAAAGAAAAATAGGACACCATTCATACTTTCAAGAAGCTTCCAATATTTGTTTGTATACAGATTCACATTTAAAATAATCTCAATTAGTTTCTTTAAATTACTTTTGCTTGATTCCTGTCTTTAGTGTGAGACAAAGCAGTTCTGTGGGCTGCTTTAATCTGCCGTCTTTAGGAACTGGCAACTTCACTGCAGCTGACGTAATGAAAAAAACAAACTCACTCCAATGCTATTGACCAACCTAAATTCCAAACTCACAGACCTTTCCCAATCATGTGATCTAGTTTGTTCTCTTGTGTGATTTGTCTGAGTAACCATTTGTAACTCAATTTCCTAATGTGTGAAATGGGTGGGAGGGCTGGACTAGAAAATCATTAAAGTTTATTTATTCACAAGCAAGTTTTTGATGAGTTCTTGTGATTAGTCTTTCAGTACTTAAACTACGTGAACAGAGCAGTTCAGAGCGACCTGGATACATAAAGGAGGGTCATTGATTCTAGTTTGAGGGGGATTAGGGAGTGAATGAGGGAGGAAACCAATAAGAGGGTTTTGTCTGACACTTAACATGACTGAGATATACCTTAAACACAAAGCAATCCATGATGATCAAGGAAACTGTGAAAACTTTCTCGGGGGCTGAGTCAGAGGTCAGTATAAATGATGCTGCTTGCTGGCAGCCCACAAACCAGCCTGTAAGAATAAAGCTCAAACATCTCCTTCAAACAGCGAGGTGGTTTTCTATTTCTGCAGGCCATTTCTAAAAGCTCAGAGCTGTCCTTCTTTCTAAATTTTGTTTGGAAATCTTAATTCTGTTGAATTAGATTTAAATTAGCAGTTTCAAAGGTCTCTGGTCTGTTTCCCCAGAGATTCACAGAGTTCCTGTGTAAATACACCTGTGATGATATGATCTAGATTATGTGGGTTACAATACCCCTGGATAGGCACTTAATGATAATGAATTAAACCATGTTTAAAGGCATAATGATAAGATTCTGTAAGCCACAGACTATAAATATAATCTAAGGGAGTTTAGGAAAGTGCATACAAGATTTAATTTTGCAGAAGTGGTATTAAGGTGGAATTCTTCTTAAAAAAACCCCCACACCAAACCAATACATTTGCATTTATATTTTTCTAATAGTCACCTTTCAAGGTAAAATAGTTCAAAGACAAATTTGTGTACAACGCACAACTGAATCTAGTTTTAGTATGCTCAAATGTCAGTTACCGATAAGCAGGCCATGGTGTTTATAATTTGCCTAATTTCTATCTAAGAGACTATAAAGTAAAAATCAGAAAAAAACCCCACCAATTTTCTCATTTAGAGGACTTTCAAGTCCAATGTATAACTTTTTTCTCTAAGTATCTCCTCAGATAAATATAAATATCTTTTTGACTTCTAGATTAATTAAATGACCAAGCTAATTAAAAGCTAAATGAATAAATCTAGAGAAAGAGTAAAACACTTGATATTTACAATTGGTTGACCTCTCAATTTTAGGGCTTTTTATTCTTTGAAAGAAATCCAAAATAATTTATATTAATTTATTATCTACCTCTTTTCTTCCAAAATAATTGGTTACAAAACTTCTAAAAACAGTAGTCCTGCCACCCCCCTGACCCCCTTAACTGCAGAGGATATGTTCAAGATCTCCAGTGGATGCCTGGAACTATAGATAGTACCAAACCCTATGTTTTTTCCTATATACACATAATATGATTAAGTTAATTTATAAATTAGGCACAGTTATAACTCATAATAAAATACAACAATTAATAATAATGCACTACAATAAATAAAATTTATGTGAATGGGGCCTTCCCCATCTCTCTCAAAATATCTCATTATACTACACTTGCCCCTTTTCTTGTGATAATGTGAGATGATCAACGCTGAGATGACGCGAGGTAAATGATGTAGGCATTGTGACATGTGCTAGGCTATGCAATGTCAGAAGGAAGGTATCTGATTCCGGACCACGGCTGACCGTGGGTAACTGAAACTGTGGACACGGGGGGACTACGGTAACACAGATTTCTTTGCATTATAGCTAGATTTTACTACATCCACATATACTAACAGATGGAGAACTTTAATTCTTACGGGAAAAAAAACCCTCATTTTCTCTGTGTATGATTTTTTTTAAAGATTTTATTTATTTATTTGAGATAGAGAGTGAGTGAGAGAGAAAGAACACGAGCTGGGGCGAGCTGGGGCGGGCAGGGGGAGCGGAGGGAGAGGGAGAAGTAGACTCCCCGCTGAGCAGGGAGTCTGACATGGGGCTTGACCCCAGTTCCCTGGCATCATGACCTGAGCTGAAGGCAGATGCTTAACCTACTGAGCCACCCAGGTGCTCCCTCTTTGTATGATTTCTAATCTTTTCTTCCCCCTGTAGTTTTGCATGCTGTGGGAATTCTGACTGGTTCCAGAGGCGAACACTGAGCACATACATGTGAAAGATGAACTTGAAGCTGCTAAACAGTTACCCTTGACTTTTGCTAAGGAAAACATTCTTCTGAATAAAAACATTGAAAGGTTGAAAGCAAGATCTGTAATTTTAAAAATGAAGAGAAAATGAGGGGTAATCAAGATTTCTAGACTATATCTAATACCCATTGGCTCAAAATCTGTTAGTAATAAGGCCAATGTTAAAGGTGTGATCAGTTAAATAAGTCATTTTACAGCTCCCGGCAATATCACAAACATGACTGCCCTAACAAGTCTGTGTTGTTTATCACCAAGTATTACACGTAAAAGACTCATTAGTTCAGTGTAGAGACATTATTACTGGGAAAATATTATCATCAGATATTAGAAGTGACCATTCGGAGTAAGGTATTGTGCAAACACTGAGATTACAAAGAAGTATGAAACATACGGTTTCCATATTCAAGGTGCTATAATTCAGTTGAGGAGATGACGCTTGAAATAATAAGACTGATTTAAAAAAACAATCCAGAACACATAAATGTTTTCCCTCACACATCACTTATTCAAATGATGGAGACATTGCTTTAACGTTTGGATTTTCATAGCCCCCCAAGCAATCTTTTGAATAATCTCAACGTTGTCAAATACTCAATCCTTGAAGGCTGAATTATATTTCTGCCAGTATTGTTGGACATCTGAAATCATACCTGGTGAATGAAGTAGGGCATCAAGCTTGGTTAAACTGTTTCTAGTAAGGCAAAACCAAAACCAAAATTGAGTGATGCCATACGGTCATAAGGCTGAGTTCACTGAATGCCTTGAAAACTGACTCCTTCGAAGGAGACAATAATTTGTATTCGTTAAAGCCAACTTCATTTGTAAAATACATAATAGACCATCTCATATTATTAGCTACAAAATAAATGGTTTTAGAGCAATGGTTCAAAAATGCCAATCTATGGCTTGGTACTTGTTCTTTAAATAACAACCGCTAGGCTTATCCTGATTCTTCTGGTCTGGAGTGAGGCCTAGGAATCCATATATTGTTTTTAAAAAACTCTCAAAGATATTCTGACAGCTGTGCCAGGACGATCTGATTAATCCAATGGATTTTTAAAATCTATTATAATTGGTAGGTTCAAAAAAATGAAAAATTAATCCACAATAGTAAAATGCCTTATGATGCTGATATCTTCCATGAGGTTTTTTTTTTTGTTAATAAGTTACTTCTACTAATTTTTTCCTTTTTTTCTTTATTCAGTAACCTTCTACATATTAAATAATGAAAATAGCGCTCTCCATTTTTTTTTTTTAAAGATTTTATTTATTTATTCGACAGAGATAGAGACAGCCAGCGAGAGAGGGAACACAAGTAGGGGGAGTGGGAGAGGAAGAAGCAAGCTCATAGTGGAGGAGCCTGATGTGGGGCTCGATCCCATAACGCCAGGATCACACCCTGAGCCGAAGGCAGACGCTTAACCACTGTGCCACCCAGGCGCCCCGTGCTCTCCATTTTTAACCTCTTTCCCTAGATGTTTCTTTCAGAAAAAAACTGATTGATAAGCCACTACTGAGGACTTCATATATTAAAATTGAGAAGAAAAGAAAGGAATTTCTTGGACAAAACAGACCAGATTTCTGATTCACAATAATTTCTACTAAATAGCTTTTCTTGTCTATTTCAGAAACTTACCCAGGTTTTGACCCTATTACTTTAAGGTACTGCTGTAAAAGAAAGAAATAATTGATGGAAAGACAGAGGGAGGTTATAAAAGGATATCCTATCTCTGTAGATATACAAGACTGTCCTTACCAATAAAAAATAACTCTCAACAGGTAACATACAGCTCTCTACAGATATAAAAGATAAATGTCAAAACAAATAGACTATTAACAATCTAGGAAAAGGGTAAGAATAGTCTGAATTGTGCCTTTGTACAATGTTTAAGACTGTCTCAATTTCATCACGTATGAAAGTTTAATTTTCCTAGTTTTAGTAAATTACACTCTTTTCTTACTCTCTAACATCTCTACAAAAGAAATTAGTATTGGTTGTTTTTTTTTTTCATATGTTCAGAGATGTGGACAGAATTTGGTAATAATGTAAAATGATTCTGGCATTCTGGAGAAAATGCTAATATATTTTAACTTGCCGAAGCGTTTGCAGTGATAAGATGCTATGTAATACAAATTCACATACATTAGTTGGCAAGAGATATAATTACGCTGTTTGCATTTTCTGTATCTCTTATTTTGAAGAATTATCAAGAAGACACAATATCAATCAGTTCAAATTTTAAGAATACGGATTTATTGGAATGGGATTTATCAAGAAAAAGAGGAAACCAAGAAAATACTAACTTTGAAAGTTATGTATATTCTTCATTCAAAACTCTGCTTAGATGTCATCTTAATATAGACAGGCCTTTTCTTTCTTTTTTTAAAAATTTAAATTCATTAATTAACATATAATGTATTCCTTGTTTCAGGGGTACAGGTCTGTGATTCATCAATCTTATATAATACCCAGTGCTCATTATAACACATAGCCTCCCCAATGTCCATCATCCAGTTACCCCATCCCTCCACCCCTCTCCCCTCCAGCAACCCTCAGTGTGTTTCCTAAGATTAAGAGTCTCTTCTTTATTTTTTTTTAAAGATTTTATTTATTTATTTGTCAGAGAGAGAAAGAGAGAGTAAGAGCACAAGTAGGGGGAGCAGCAGGGAGAGGGAGAAGGAGGCTCCCCACTGAGCAGGGAGCCCAATGTGGGGCTTGATCCCAGGACCCTGGGATCATGACCTGAGCCAAAGACAGACACTTAACCAACTGAGCCACCCAGGTGCCCCTAGACAGACCTTTTCTGAAGATACTATATAAAAAACATCTATCTTTCAACATGTTCTACTGTTCTCCCTACCACTTATCACCTTTTCATATATTCTATATTTACTAATTTGTTCATTATCTGTCTCTCCCCACTATAATGTGCTCCATATTTTGTTTTCTCCTGTAGGCCAGGATTAGAAGAGTGCCTGGCATATAGGAGGTGGTTCAGTAAATACTCAATGAATAAATAAATGACTAACAATTGTGATAAATACTATGAAAAGACAGCATGAGGTGCTAAAAGAAATTATCACAAGGAGCCTTGGTCAAACTGTGAGTTTAGGATACAGTTGCTCTGAAGATATAACATTTAAGCTGACACCTGAAGTATTGGTATGTATTAGCCAGGTAAAGGAAAGTTAGAGCTTTCCAGCTTTTCAGGTATAGAGAATAGCACAGGTGAAGGCCCTAAAGGAGGAAAGAGCACCCCTCTAATTTTGTTTTGTTTTGTTTGAAAAGGAAGAAAGCCAACTAATGCTGAGATAAGTTAGCAAACATTCCCTGTTTTTACCCCCAGCACGATTTCTGGACATTTTGCCTATCTAGGCATTTCTTTTCTTTTCTTTTCTTTTCTTTTCTTTTCTTCCTTCTTCTTCTTCTTCTTCTTCTTCTTCTTCTTCTTCTTCTTCTTCTTCTTAAGGTTTTACTTATTTATTTATTTATTTGATAGAGTGAGAACGAGCAGGGTGAGGGGCAGAGGGAGAAGCAGGCTCCCTGCTGAGCAGGGAGCCACCCAGGCGCCCCTATCTAGGCATTTCATACAAATAGAATAATACAATATACAGTCTTTTGTGTCTGGCTTCTTTAACCTAGCATTATGTCTCATTTATGTTGTAACACGTATCAACAGTGCATTCCTTTTTATTGCTCAATAGTATCTCATCAGATGGGTATACCACATCTTGTTTACCAGTTTACTACTTGATGGATATTTGAATTGTTTCCACTTTTTGTATATTGTGAATAATGCTATGAATATTTGTGTGCAAGTTTTGTACACATACATCTCAGTCTTCTTGTGTGTGTGTGTTTTTTTTTAAAGATTTTATTTATTCGACAGAGATAGAGACAGCCAGCGAGAGAGGGAACACAAGCAGGGGGAGTGGGAGAGGAAGAAGCAGGCTCACAGCAGAGGAGACTGATGTGGGGCTCGATCCCATAACGCTGGGATCACGCCCTGAGCCGAAGGCAGACGCCCAACCGCTGTCCCACCCAGGTGCCCCTAAGTCTTCTTGTGTTAAACACCTCCATGAGTGGAACTGCTGAGTCATACAGTAAATTTATGTTTAACTTTTTAAAAAACTGTCGAACTGTTCTTCAAAGTGTGCATTCTACCTTTTCACAAGCAATGTTTTACATTCTCTCCAGTTTCTGCACATTATCAATGATACTTGTTATTATCTGTCTTTTTGATTACAGCCATCTTAGTAGGTACGAACTAGTATCTCATTGTAGTTTAAATATGCACTGAGGCTGCAAAATAAAGCACTAAATAATTTCTCTTTATATGAAAAAATAAAAATGGGGATAACCACTCAGATGAGTTTTCTTTTACTAAGGATTAACTAACTGGCGGCACCACTGCAGTATGTGTATGTATAAACACATTCAGTTTTTTCTGGTCTATTTTTTCAGTCCAGCTGGTTTTCAGGCAGTTCTATCTTCAGGTGAACAACATCAATTTTGACGCCTGCTGTGCCCAAACCATTGATTATATGTGAGACCTAGAGTGCTTTACCACTCCTGGGGAATATGAATTGACTTCGAGGAACTAAGAGGAAATCAGAAAGTTGCTCCATGCTTCCGTCATACCAATAAATGTGAAGGAAGCCAAGCAATATACATATTCTAGTGAAGAATTCCTAAATAAAGTCTGTATTTGGAAAACAGATTATCATTCAAACCATAGACCTAGTGTTTTCTCAACAAAAATACGAACCAATTAAAAAACACACACACACACACGAACCAATTAAAAAACTGACTACAGGGGAGGAATTAAGATGACGTAGGAGTGGGGGGACCCTAAGCTTGTCTTGTCCCTTGAACACAGCTAGATAGTTACCAAAACATCCAGAACACCAATGAAATCAATCGGAAGTTAGAGAGAACAAGAACTTCCAAGTCTACACGTAGAAAAGCGATCACCTTTTGGAAGGGAGGAGGTGCGGAGAGTAGTCTCAAGGGGGATGTAACGTGAATATCATGTCGGGGAGGAAGCCCGTTTATGCGGCTACTGCAGAGTATCCTAAGCATGGAGCACAAAACCTGAACTTTTAGAAGTCTGCTATAGTGGCAGATGTGCCTGGCTTAAAGACGCTCAGGTGGGTTAGCAAGGCAGAATCCCAGGAGTGACAATGTGGTCTGAGGATCCCCTGGGTGGCGCCAACATGCTGCACTGTTCCCAGGCATAGGAGCAGGAAAGCTGGCTGGGACCAGGAGGTCTTGGTGCCAGTTTTCTGTTCTGTGTTGCCATAAACTGCAAACTACTGTGCTGTAGTGTGACTGCTTTCCTGGGACAGCTGGCAAACGGCTGAAGCACGGCAAGACCCTCCCCTGGAGGAACAGTGTGATCCACACCATGGGATTCCCTAAAATTTGGAGTTTGGAAACTTAGTTGGGTGCCTGTGATAAAAAAGCTTGGACACAGGCAGGGTAAACACAGGGTTCAGATGGAAACTGGGGACACAACAACGGTGATTAACTGCTCTTCGTGAGGACTCACTGAAAAGTTGAGGGAGCAAACTTTCAGCTCAGGGGCTAGAGAACCAGGCGCAGCCATATTCCTCGTACCCATACCCCTGTTGAAAGCCTTCAGGGAGCAAAACAGCGCCACCTAGTGAAGGCCGGAACTGCTTACATCAAGCCGCACCCCTCTGGCCCTGGAGGCACATTTCCACTGAAACAAGTTAGCCTGAGAATCGGTGCAGCAGGCCCCTCCCCCAGAAGACCAGAACAAACAACTCGCTTCAACAAGTCTGCTGAACAGAGTGCTGCAAAGCTTCAGCTCTGGAGGAAACGGGGTATAGCTTTCTTTTTACTTTTATTCTTTATTTTTTAATTATTATTTTTCATTTATTTTCTTATTTTTCATTTTAAAAAAATTTTTTTATTATTTTTTATTTTTATTTATACGTTTTATTTTTGTTTATTTTCATATAGATAGATAGATAGTATTTTGGGATCTAGATTCTTTTAACAAGCAGACGAAAACACACCCAATATCTAGTTTTTTTTTGTTTTTCTTCTTTCTTCTTCTCCTTTCTGAACAAAATGACAAGACAGAGAAATTCACTCCAAAAGAAAGAATGGAAAGTAGAACTCACAATCAAGGACTTAATCAATACAGATATAAGATGTCTGAACTAGAATTTAAAACAATGATTATAAAGATACTAGCTAGGCTTGAAAAAAGCATAGAAGATACTAGAGAATCCCTTACTGCAGAGATAAAAGAACCAAAATCTAAGTCAGGCCAAAATTCAAAATGCTATAACTGAGATGCAAACACAAATGGAGTCCATAAAAATGAGGACTGACAAACCAGAGGAACGAAGCAATGATACAGAAGATAAAATTACGTAAAATAATGAAGCTGAAAGAAGAGAGAAAGAAAGGTAATGGACCACAAAGGTAGATCTAGGGAACTCAGTGACTTATTAAAACATAATTAACATTCATATCATGGGAGTCCCAGAAGATGAAGAGAGAGAAAAAGGGGCAGATTTATTCAAACAAATTATAGCTGAAAATTTCCCTAATTCAGGGAAGGACACAGACATCAAAATCCTAGAAGCACAGAGAACTCCCATTAAATTCAACAAAAGCCAACCATCGCCAAGGCATATCATACTCAAATTCATAAAATACACAGACAAGGAAAGAATCCTGAAAGCAGCAAGGGAAAAAAAGTACTTAACCTACAAGGGAAAGCAGATCAGAAAGGAGTGGAAGGAAATATTCAACATGCTGAATTGGAAAAATATGCAGCCACAAATACTTTATCCAGCAAGGCTGTCATTCAGAAGAGGAGAGACAAAGAGTTTCCCAGACAAACTTTTTATATCTTGTTCACATTTTCTATAAAATAGGCTCATATTATTATTAAAAATGTAATTATATTTAAAAGGATAACTCTAGGCAAAACAAAATGCAATATACAAAGTCTTAAGAAACAAATTTTCAAAACAGATCCTAAGTAGTATATCAATTCCCCATAAAAAAATAAACATTTAGATTAAAATGTGGCAATTTAAATCTTGTTATCTTTATGCGTCCCATCTCTAAAAAAGATATATGACTGTAAACTAGTTTGAGGGGAGGCAATGGAGAGGATAAAATCACTTTCAAAAGAGATACCATCACAGGACAGCACAGTGGAAGATCATTTACTATAGTGATTAGATCTTGGGCTCTGGCATTAGAACTGTACTCAAATATTGGCTTTACCAACCTAACAGCTATGTGACTTACAGTATCACTGGCGCTATAATAAAACTGGAATGCCATTTTTACTTTAGAGGACATTCACTTTAAACAACCTGGCTAGGAAGAAAACCCCATCTTTTTTATTTTCTTTCTTTTCAAAAGTCCACTTGTTCCAAATCTGGATTTTCATTTCTGAGATAATGTTATTTTTAAATTTATTCGTAAATTGAAAGATTTTCATGCACAGAAAAAAACTGAATATAGACTGGCTTCCAACACATTCTTACATGAATTCAGGCCACTGCTGTAACTTGGATTCAGGTTTATAATCTAAATCATTATGAAGTCAGATTTGGCTCAGTTATCAAATTCCCATTAACATGAGTTCCGTTGGCAGTTAGTGATTTGTGTTGGAAAACAGTGCTCACGGGGAAGGTCCTTCTGATCTAGCTTAATAAACTCTAACTTAAAGATGTGAAGAAATATATCACCTACATATAATATTCAACTTACAAGCTGTAAATTTTACATTAACTAGAAACTTACCAGTTAATTATATCCTAAGTAGGAACACATACTGTCCTCTAAAAGTTCGCAGATACTTACAGGGAAATGATGTACACTCAGTTAAGAATTATTTACTGAGTTCACACGGGGTGCCAATTTACAGGAATACAGTTGCTTCTAATTCTGAATGGCTTAACTTCATTTCATGTTACTACGGTATAGTGATTTACCTTAAAATTCTACCTTAAAAAAACTCCAATAATGTGTGCAGTAATTTAGTACCTTCAGTTTAACTAAAATCCTAGGCAAAAGCAGAACATTTTCTCAGGCTTTATACTTAAGGTATGAGAGTGACTTGAGTAAGGGAGAAATTGAGGGAAACCCATTCCAGAGCAATGTTTTCAAATTGAGAATCATGATCCATTAATGAGTGGCTTTTGTTTTGTTTGAAGATGCAATGTAATCAGGAAAAAAAGTGAGAGTGGATAAGTATTTTTTGTAATTTTTTCATGTACATATGTACATGTTATGTTATATGTACATACGCACATATGTACTGGGTTATTATTTCTTAATGTGTATTGTATATATAAAAAATGCTGGACAGATGATGCTCAGAGAGAAGTTGAAAGGATGCAGAAAGGAGATATTTTTCCACCATGAAGCTATTTCAAGTGTTTTGGAAAGAGAAGACTGTTATTTTCAATCCTCATGTGAGGTAGCCTCGTTTCATGGCCTCATATCTTTTAAGCCTGGGCTCTAGTGTGATGTTGCCCAAATCCTCTGCCTTAGCTTCTGCTTGGTTTTCCAGTCTAGGGTTATGATCTTCATATTTCAGTTTCTTGAACTTCAGGTCTCCTCTAAAATAATCTAAATTTAGGTCTACCTCAATCCCACTTGCTCTATGCAATAATATTCAGTTTAACAGGAAATAATTCTTTTTTTCTTGACACCAGGAATGAGCTCATTGGGTCCTGGGGATCATTTTGGATTAATGATAGTTTATAATAAAGTGGAAATGTCCAGAATTGAGCAGACTATGATTTTAGATAAGCAAATTCAGCTTTCTCTATTCTAAAACAGTGTTTAGTTATCTAATCATATGAAATTTGCACAAATAATAAGGTCTGACATAAACTATTTTAACAATATTCTCCATTCTATTTCTTAATTTTACACCAAGTAAATTAAATTTAAACAGCTGTAATTTAGAAAAAACTTTATCAGTTATATTAATCTTCTAATTTTCTGCCATCAGTTAGTAACATAAAATAAGAACAAAGAACACCACGTGATACCAAAAAAAAAAAACCAACTTCTACATATACTTTCAAGAAAAGCCAATTACAGTAAAAATGGTCACATAAATATATTTCTAATAGCATAGAGAAATAAGGCTGATTTTCTGTAAAACTTTTTCGTATTAGAATTCTTCTTGGATGCTCATCTGAACCTCTAAGAGCAAGATTAAAGCTTGTTAGTCTGCCAGTAAGCCTAAAAGTATGTTTTGGGAAATAAAATATTTTTAGGATAAAATATTCTATTTAGAAACTAGGACTGACTTCATTATTTATAATACATATTGATTAACATATAATCAATAATTTAATATCCTTAAAATATTTATCTCTGAATATGTTATAGCCGTACATCTTATGGCCAAAGGCAGATTATAAGGTGTGCTGTAGGAGATAAACATTTATACACCTAATTGGATTTTGATCATATTTCTTTTATAGAGCTAATAATTTGTTATAGTGAACATATTCTGACATCATTAAAGTTATTAATAAGACTTGAGCCTTACTAAAGTTAACAATTATGAACTGCAAAAATTATTTGAATTTCATCTGTTCTCAGTTAACAGGTAATTACTATTTCCAGATACTGATACTATGATTAAGGCAGAGTGTTTTTACTGAGGCTAAGCCATCATCATCTTACATAAATAGAACCTGATTCATGTACTTGCTAATTTGTCCTCCTGATGTGAACACGGGCCTGTGTTTGATCTTTAGCAAATAGATGTATCTCCTTATTTCTGCTAAAAATTAAATGTAAGATAACTTGACAGGTAGATAATGTTGCTAGCTTATACAACTCAATATCAGTTTTCTTCCTGATAAACAAGAATAGATCTTTTAAACACAGCGTAAAAGCAGGCTTCAGTTATAACCGTTCTATTGATCTTTGCCACACTGTTTCATTTCTCTGAGAAGATGGTGAAGTGTAGTGTAAGACAATGCATGGTATTAACTGATTCATCTTCAGCTTCTGATACCACAGCAGAAATCACATATCACCAGAGCAATCATTTTGGCAGCACAGTTTCCCTTAAAGTCGCTCTCGTAGTGGCACTTCTAAAATCAGAAGACGAAGGTATAGAGTTTTGAAAGACTGATTTTTGAATGTAAATATTATAAAATTGTAATTCCCAGCTTTCTTTCAAACTAATACTTATAAAACAAAATACAGTTTTTAGATCAATTGGTTGCAGGTCTTGATGGCTTAGTAAACAGATAAACATCTTTTGTGTAGATGACATGTCACTATCACGATCAAGAACTGGCCTTAAGAAGAAGCTGAACCTGTTGGATAATAACTGTCAGAATAAGCAGGTGGATAAAGTCACTTATTTTTTGTGGTATTACTCCTCCTCATATAATGAAACTGACACACAAAAGGTATTTGCAGAAACTTTTAAAATAAAAAAGAAAGTTGCAATTTAGCAAGTAATAATTTTGATCTACATACTTCCGGGGATTTTTCTCATTATTTAGAGAAAAACCTCATCAAAATGACTTTCACTGAAAATGTTACCAACTATTCACCCTTCAGATTAAATTTTACTGTTAGGCCAAGAAGTGACATCAGAGGTATAAGATGTCACTCCTTTTTATCCCTCTTTTTAAACAAGTAATTTGGTACCCATCCATGCACAAGAGCACCTTATGAGAGTTGTAGGATCCAGCACCATATGCCAAGGGGCTTGGAAGGAGTCTTCCCCACTTGTGCATGTGGTAGTAAGTAGACAGACCTTAGTATGGACTGCAAAACCAACAGGAGCTGGCAAACCTACCCCAAACCCTCTTAGCCATGGTTGAGGAAACTATGGAGAGGGCTGAGTTGAGCAGAAACACATGGACGAGACAGAGTAGAAGTCCAGCTTTCCCAAAAGAAGAATCCAGCATGCCGATGGCCAAAATAAAAACAAAAACAAATGAGTTTGGATGCACCGGAGACAAAAGAATAACTTTGCCACTGCTGGTCCCCCAAGGCAATGCTGTATGGAGCTGAACCAGCGGCAGGGACCTTTCTTGTGGAGAAAAAGGAGAACAGGGAGTGAGTGCTCTGCTCCTCCATCTATGTGGGATGCTGCTAGAGAAACTTGTTTCTCTTTAGCAGAACCTGGGGTATTGAGGTGGGGACTCCATGATTTGCAGGGAGGGATGGAGGGAAATCAGGACAAAAACATCAAGGGGAATCAAAATGGATGCAGCTCTGGATGACCACACTCAGGACTTCAGCAGGAAGTCTGCTCATGAGCCTCTGGGGAGTACCTCACTTGAGGATACCCCCACCAGGGCCATGGGCACCCCCAGTGCTACAAGTGCTAACCCCACACTTCCACTCCCCAACTCAGCAGCTGGCTCTTGTGCATGCTTCTGAGTGTGGCAGCAAAAGTGAACTTCAGTAAATGATAAACAGAATACACTCAGAAAAATAGACCAGGGTCTGTGGGCAAGGGAGAAACCACAAAAACGAGCCACCTTTTAAAAATCAAGATTCCAGCAGCCAGCATGGTGAGTTGTAAGAACCAGAGAAGGCATAAAAGCTTACGAATTTGGCCACAAGAGAGAGCAAGAAGTGTGGAACAGGTGTATTCATGCAAGGTCAGAGAAAATCCCAGATATATCAGGACCAACAAATTTCCCACCTAAAGGCATATAGTGAAGATTTGAGGAGGTACCTGCTACTTCAAATGCAAAGTAGTAGCATGAAACTACAAGGAACATGAAAAACAAATGAAACATGTTATCACCTAAAGATACCAATAATCCTCGAATAACTGAATTCAACGGGATGGAATGTTGTGATCTAGCTGATCAATTCAAAATAGTTGTTCTGAGCAAACTCAACAAGCTACAAAAAACAGAGAAAGATAATTCAATGAATCCAGGACAACATCACATGAGCAAAACGAAAAATTTAAGAAAGAGACAGAAATCACAAAAGAGAACCAAACAAATTCTGGAGCTGAAGAATTCAATGAATGACATGAAGGAAATGCAACAGAGAGCATCTATATCAGAACAGACCAACTGGAAGATAAATTAAGTGAGTGACAGCTTAGGCACTTTGAAATAACTCAAACAGAGGAACAAAGAACAAAATAAAAAAGAGTGAAGAAAGCCCACATGATCAATGAGACCCTATCAAATGTACATATATTACAATAACTGGCATTCCAGAAGAAGAAGAGAGGGAGAAGCCAGAAAGTTTATTTAAAGAAGCAATAGCTGATGGGGCACCTGAGTGGCTCAGTCAGCTGAGTGTCTGCCTTTGCCTTGGGTCATGATCCCGCAGTCCCGGAATGAGCCCCATATCGGGCTCCCTGCTCTGCGGGGAGTCTGTTTCTCCCCTTCCCTCTGTCCCTTCCCATGATCATGCTCTCTCTCTCTCTCTCTCCTTTCTCTCTCAAATAAATAAATAAATAAATAAAATCTTAAAAAAATATATAAAGGAGCAATAGTTGAGAACTTCCCAAACCTGGGAGAGACTTGTGTATTCATATTCATGAAGCTAATAGATCAGCCTATTATCTCAAAGACACATTACAATGAAACCATCAAAAATCAAAGATAGAGAATTCTAAACACAACCAGAGAAAAACGATTGTAACCTACAAAGGAACTCCCATCAGGCTATCAGTGGATTTCTTAGCAGAAACCCTGTAGGCTAGGAGAGAGTGGAATGACATATTCAAAGTGTTGAAAGAAAAAAAAAAAAGGCCAGCCAAGAATATTCTATACATCAAAGTTATACTTCAGATGTGAAGGAGAAATAAAGACTTGCCCAAACAAATAAAAGCTTAGGGAGTTCATCACCGCTAGATCTGCCTTGCAAGAAATGTGGAAACTTCCTCAAACAAAAAAAAAATGTTAATTAGTGACATGAAAAGATATGAAAGTATACGCCACACTGGTAAAGATAAATACACAGATTTAGGAAGCTCTAATTCTGAAAAAGAATGGTGTTTTAATCACTTAACTAAAGTATAAAGGTTAAAGGAAAAGAGTATTAAAAATAGTTACTACAGTTTGTTATCAAACACACAATATAAAAGGAGCTCAACCGTGGGGTGCCTGGTGGCTCAGTTGGTTAAGTATCCCACTCTTGATTTCAGCTGGTCATGGTCTCAGGGTCATGAGATCAAGCCCTTGTTGGCCTCTGTGCTCAACAGGGAGTCTGCTTGAGATTCTCTCTCTCCCTCTGCCCCTCCCTGCCTCTCGCGCACTCTCTCTCTTTCAAATCAATTGATCAATCGATCTTTTTTTTTAATGAAATTGTGACATCAAAAATATAAAAGGGGGAAGTAAAAGTGATAATCAAAAATATAAAAGGGAGAATTAAAAGGTTTGAGCTTTTGTATGTGATCCAAGTTAAGTTGCTATCAGCTTAAAACAGACTATCTTATCTATAAGATATTTTGTGTAAGCCTCATGGAAACCACAAAGCAAAAACCTAGGGTAGATTCACAAAAGATAAAGAAAGGAGAAACAGAGTAAACCACTATGGAAAATCACAGAGGAAAAAGAAACAATGCAACTATAAAACAGCCAGAAAGCAACTAATACAATGGCATTAGTACATACCAATCTAGGTATCCCTTGCTGTTTGAAAACTCAAGTTCACATTATGTCACTTCACTTTTACAAAAGACCTACGTTAGCACCTATTTTTGTTAACCAAAAGCAATCCAAAGAGGATTTTCGCTTTTACGAAAAAAGGCAAAAAGTAAAAATAGCACTCTGTGTTTGTTTTACAGTGAGCTACGGTAGAGGCAGCATGTACCCCAAGAATGGCACTGCCAAGATCCTTCCCAGGAACTACACTCAGCATTTCAGCACCTAGAGTCATAGCTTGGACTATGCCTGTGAGCATCTGTGCTTTATTTCAACTGACTTTGCATATATTGGCAAGATGTGTCCTGAAGTATCAGAAAAGAGGTTAGTTTTTAAGTCTGGGGATGCTCAAAAAATTTTGCATATACATTAATGATAACTGCTTTGCTTTACACCATTTTGGCTTAAAATATTTCACTGGAACGCTCTACTTTCAGATAACAGGGGAAATCTGTGATTAGTCTAAATGTACATGTATTGAATTCACCAATCAAAAAGCACAGAGTGGCTGGACGGATTAAAAAAAAAACAATGACCCAACTACATAGTATCTACAAGAGATTCACTTCAGATTTAAGGACACATACAGGCTCAAAGTGAAGGGATAGAAAAAGATATTTCAAGCAAGTGTAAACCAAAAGAAAGCAGGAGTAGCTGTACTTAAGACAAAATAGACGTTAAGCCAAAAATGGTAAAAAGAAACAAGAAAGGTCATGATATAATGGTAAATAGGTCAATTCATCAAGAAGATATAACAATCATAAATATATACGACAAATATATATGGTCTTGGCAATGATTCTTGGATATGACATCCAAAGTATAAATAAAAGCTAAAATCAACAAGTGGGACTACATAAAACTCAAAAGCTTCTGCACAGCATAAATCAACAAAATGAAAAGGCAACCTACAGAATGAGAGGAAGTATTTGCAAACTACATATTGGATAAGTGGTTAACGTCCAAAATATATAAATAAAGAATTCATACAACTCAAATAAAAGGAAAACAATCTGATTTAAAAATGGGCAGAGGAACTCAACGGACATTTTTCCAAAGACAACATCTAAATGGCCAACAGGTACATGTTAAGATGCTTAACATCACTAATCATTAGGGAAATGCAAATCAAAACCACAGTGAAATATCACTTCACACCTATTAGAATGGCTATCATCAAAAAGGCAAGAGATAACAAATGTTGATGAGGTTATGGAGAAAAGGGAACCCTCGTGCACTGTTGGTGGGAATGTAAATTGGTACAACCACTATGGAAAACAGTACAAAGGTTCTTTAAAAATTTAAAAATAGAATTACCATATGATCCAGAAATTCCACTTCTGGGCATTTATCTGAAGAAAACAAAAACTAATTCAAAAAGATATCTCCCTCCCTTGTTCATTGCAGCATTATTTCCATAGCCAACATATGGGAAACAACCAAAGTACCCATCAACAGATGAATGGATAAAGATGCGGTGTACATACACATACACACAATGGAATATTAACAGCATATCATTCAGAGAAAGAAGGAAATCCTTCCATGATCAGAAAGTCTGTGATTCAAAATACTTAGGGTATGGAAATATATGCTTCTTTTCATACCTATGAATAATGTATAATGCTTACTTTATACCATATTCCCCTAACACCATTTATTATTTCACATATCTCTACTGGCAAATAGCCACAATAACCAACACAATGTTTACATTTTCCGTGTCTCTAGCAAGTGGAATGACAGCTAGCTTTCATTTGTTTCATTAATATTTCTTTTAGTGAAGGGTCTGCTCGTGACAATTTCACTCAGTTTTTGACTATATTTACTGCACCCCCATTCCTTTTTTTAAAAATAAAGACAAAAATATCTATTTAAGTTTTCTTGAAATACTGTCGACGTACAAGTTACATTAGTTTCAGGTATACAACATAGTGATTTGACATTACACCTTCATTCTTGAAGGATATTTTTGCTGGGTTTAGAATTGTAAATTTGCAGTTATTTTCTTTCATGAATTTAAAGGTGTCATTCTACCAGGTATTGGCTTAAGTATGCCTTCCTAAATGTTTCTGTTCAGAAATTAGCTCCAGTCTGATATTTGCTACTTTGAATATAACCTATTTCTCTCTGCTGTTTTAAGATGTTTTGTCTTTGGCTTTTATAACTTTTAATGTAATATGCCTCAGTGAAGTTCCATTGTATGTATATAGTTTGGAGTTTGTAGCATTTCATTAGTTTGCAGCTTGATGTCTTTTGACAGTTTTGGAAAATTCTCAGCCATTTCCTCTCAAATACTGCTTATCCTAAAATCTTTCTTTTTCTGGGACTGCAAATATAGACACTGTGAATCTTTTTATCCTATTCCTTAGGTCTTTTACCTGTACTTTCCATCCTGTTGTTTTTCACTGCTTCATTCAAGATGCTTTCTTCTAATCTTTCAGTTTTCTTTTTTCTGCTCTGCAGAGTTGGACCGTAAGCCTTCATTAAGTTCCTGATTTCAGTTAATGAACTTTTTAGTTCAATACCTTCTTTTAAATTTTTAAGAGTTTCTAATTATGACTTGAAATTATCAGTATCATCTTTTATTTTCATGAAAAAATTAAGCCGAGTAATGTTAAAATCTGCATCTCACAACTCCATTGTCTTGATCCTCCGTGAATCTGTTCCTACTGACTGTTGTTTCTCTTGTCCTCTTCTTTCTCATGGTTCTTCAACTTATCTTGTTTTGTCATATGCCTGGCTATTTTAAATGGATATCATATAGAAACAACTGTAAAGATAATTTGGGATAATTCTACCTTCTTCCAGAAAGGATTTATATCTGCTTTGGTAATTGGCTAGATGCACCAGCAATCCTGAATTATCTTAATTCAATCAGGAATCAAGATGATTCAAATCCAGGCTTTGTTCTGTAGAGGTGCCTATTTCTGGCTCATCCTTACTTTTAGGGAATAATCTGTTAAGATCTCAACCTAAAGCCTGCTGTTTTATCAGAGTCTTCTTTCCTTGATTGGCCCTGAATTCTAGATTTTATCCCCATAGCTCCATGAGTCTCTCAAAAGCTCTGCCCAGATTCTTAGTCCTTCAGTGACCTCTTTAAGAATTGGCAGACAGATGCTACTACTAGAATCATCTCTAGGGAAAAACTGGCTCCAAATGTTGAGCTCACCATTTTTTCCTGGAACTGGGACCCATACTTCTCCACTGCCTGAATAACTCTCCGATGCCTTCAAACATATGCCTTAATATTTTGACCAGCTTTTAAAAATCTGTTCTCAGAAGGAGGGTGAGTTCAAATAAGCTAGTACCACCATATTATCTTCATCCCATAAGTTTCAATAAGTGATTTTATATTTTCAACTCTGATCTCCCTTTTTTACTGTGAATCACTGAGGCATTCTAAAATACTTTTTTTTTTTTTTTTAAAGATTTTATTTATTTATTTGACAGAAACAGCCAGCGAGAGAGGGAACACAGCAGGGGGAGTGGGAGAGGAAGAAGCAGGCTCCTAGCGGAGGAGCCTGATGTGGGGCTCGATCCCAGAACCCCGGGATCACGCCCTGAGCCGAAGGCAGACGCTTAACGACTGTGCCACCCAGGCGCCCCTCTAAAGTACTTTTTTATAATAAAATAGCCACAACATTTTGTGAAGTCTATAAAATGGTTTCATATCCACTATATCACAACTACATTCTTAGATGATAGTTGACTTATTATCATCATTCTTGTATACTAACAGAGGGGGAAATTGGGCTTAAGGGACCTCTTATCATACAGAGCATAAAAAAACACTAATCCCTATTTGATTTTACTGTATTTTATTACTTGTTTTCATGTTTATCTTCTGACACCTCCCTCGAGAAATACAAGCTCTTTGTGTATAGGAGCCTTGATTTTCTTTTCCTGCTCTATTCATATGGCTTAGAACAGTACCCAGCATGTGCTGGATGGTCAGCATTACTTTTTGAATTGATAAAAGTTAGAAAAAGAATGAATGGGGTGCCTGGGTGGCTCAGTTGGTTGAGCATCTGACCCTTGGTTTTGGTTCAGGTCACGATCTCATGGGTCGTAAGACTGGGCCCCACAATGCGCTCTGCGCTCAGCAGGGAGCCTACTTGAAGATTCTCTCCCTCTGCTCCTCCCCTCACTCATGCGAGCAAACACGTGCACTCTCTCTCTCTCAAATAAATAAATCTTAAAAAAAAAGATGAATGATACGAAGATGATCATTATGCTCTTTTGTGTTGCAATTCTGAGTAAAAAATATTTTACATTTATACAGTACTATGTAGTATAAAGTGATTTTTAAATTCTGTATGCCATTTCTTCCTCTTTCTTTCTTTCTTTCTTTCTTTCTTTCTTTCTTTCTTTCTTTCTTTCAAGATTTTATTTGTCAGAGAGAGAGAGAGAGAGACACAAGCAGGGGGAGTGGCAGGCAGATCAGGCAGAGGGAAAGCAGACTCCCTGCAGAGCAAAGAGCCTGATGCGGGACTCGATCCCAGAACCCTGGGATCATGACCCAAGTCAAAGGCAGCTGCTTAACTGACTGAGCCACCCAGGTGTCCCTGTATGCCATTTCTATTTGTCACAATTCTCGGCAGATTTTATCATCTTCCTCACTTTAGAGTCACAGTGAAGTTAAGGGACTTATTCAGTCACAGAGCCAGTAAATGGTAGAGCTGGCACTCTGAATCTCATTCTCTTACTTCAGCTAGAATAAGCTAGGGCTATTTCCACTGGGTACAGTTGACTCCTTATATTGCAATGACTTCCCTTGGTTATTCACAGGATTGTACACCTGTGGGCATTCAATATGTATGTCAGGTATCTAATGTTTAATTTATAATGAAATATCTGATTGAAAAGAAAGCTGTAGACTTTAGTTGGGTATTGAAATTTGTGTGTGTAGAGCACAGACAATATTTAAATTAGTAAGGAAATACATGACAGTCGGTCACTGGAGGCCCAATAATGGTTAAATAGAGATCAGAGTACCTGCATTCCATATACATGAAAACCTCACTGAAAATAAATAAAATGTTATCTAAACCAGCTTCTAAGACCACACAGAGCACAGTTGAATGCATATGAAGCAAAAATAGTATTAGTGAGTTTTAGGAAAATGAGGCATCCTTTTCTTTGTTAAAAATCTAGTTATGGGGCGCCTGGGTGGCTCAGTCAGTTAAGCAGCTGCATTCAGCTCGGGTCATGACTCAGGGTCCTGGGATCGAGCCCCACATCAGGCTTCCTGCTCAGTGAGGAGTCTGCTTCTCCTCCCTCTGACCCTTCTTCCTGCTTGTGCTCTCTCTCTGTCTCAAGTAAATAAATATAATAATAATAAAAAAAAAGTTGAACATGAATTAGCACACATTTACTGGAAACGTTAAAACTAAGGAATAAACAGCTGATGTTGTGTAATATGACAGACAACACTATACAAAAGAAAGATTAAAATGTTTAAAATCAAGATCTTGCAGACACAGAATCAAGGGGACTATAAAGGACAAATCACTGCTGAGGGAAATCGGACAGATGGCTAGGCTAAATAACTGGGTATTTGTTCTTGAGTGATTTTTGACTAAATAAATAAGGAATAAAGCAATGCATTCAAGCTAAGCAGATTAAATTTTAAAAATAAAACAGCTTTCTAACATCAGAGCTAATGTGTTAAAAGACTGTACAGATATTTTACAAAATACTACACTACGAAAGATGTAGAATTATTAAATCTGATACATGGGAACACAAATTTCCTTAAAAAGGATATTTTAAATCTTGGAATGGAACTACCTAATAAAGTAAGACAAAGGGGGGGATGGTTTCAAATGTTTAAATCTAAGAAGGAAATAATACTGCATATTATAATGGGTAGCCAATTAAGGATGAAGGCTTTTATTTATTTATTTGTTTGTTTATTTTAAATATTTTATTTATCTCTTTTAAAGAGAGGGACAGCATGAGTGGGAGGGGCAGAAAGAGAGAGAGAGAGAGAGAGAGAGAGAGAGAGAATGTCAAACAGACTCCACGCTGAGCATGGAGCCCAATGTGGTGCTCGATCCCAGGACCCTGAGATCATGACCTGAGCTGAAACCAAGAGTTGGACACTTGACTACCTCATATTGTGTTCATATTATCACTGTCCACCATTTCCATAAATAATTTAGACTGGGTTGCCTAACATTTTTGGAAAAAAAATATTTGAAGTAGAAAACTAACAGATGGGTAGGGCTATTTTGAATAAACACAAGGGGAAAAAGAATTCAAAAGCTGCTATACTTATGGCACAAATAAGAAATTCAGATTAGAGAGAAGTCAAAATACAACACAAGACTGTTATGCTTACAAATGGATTTAAAACACAATTAAAACCCTTAAATAAATACTATATTAAATATAAAAATAAAATACAGAAAACCTAAGCAGTTTTGCTAAAGCATGTAACAATAAAAAAAAAAAACCAACAAAACCCCAAAAGGATAAAAGTTGAAATGACTTCTAATTACATACAGTCAGAACATTTTCAAATACATACAAAGCAAAACAGAAGCTGAAGTCAAGCATTTATTATGTCAAAGAATAAGGAAGAAAACAGAACTGATAGATTTAATACTATTCATTTTTCCTAAAATGTAATCTAGAATTAGGGGAAAAGTACTTATTTTTAAAGAAGGAAACTATAAAACCTGAACTTTAAATATTCAGTTGACTTTTACTAAATAATGTAACCTTTATATAATTCAACTTAAATGGAAAGTTAGAGAATAAATGGTTCAAGAAAGAGGATCCATACCAATGTACTAGTGATATTCATAAGTGGAAACTCAACAGAGCTGTGTAAAGACCATGAAAAGCACTCTGGGCTCCCATTGTGTCAAGGGTAGAAGGCAAAGTAGTTACTCCAGACAAGTTTTGGTGAGTAGTCTGACTTTATCTTGGCTATGATACTTGCAAACATAATTATGATACCTATTTAAGAATACTCAAAGGAAAGGACTGCATAATAGTCAGAGTGTATTTGCAAGGCACAGATCTTGCTATGCTAATGCAATAGCTTTTTTGAGATAACAGAGAATGGATAAAAGGAGCTGGGCAGATAACATTTATCTACATTTTAACAATGCTTTCAACCCTGTGCTGAATATCAGCATGCTGAGAAATTAAGAGATGAACCGTATAAATGATGTGATAGAATGAATTACTAGGGGCTTATAGATTGGAAATACAGGATTATTACTCTTTCCGATGCAGAAATATATACACATACACATACAGATGTATCTCAGGTTTCAGTTTGTAGCTAGACTAATTATATGATATAAAATAAATGCAGCTTATACATTAATCATTTTCAGTTAATTTGATAGCACTCAAGTATTTAGACAACATATAAGAAAAAAATTTTGGAAGCAAACAACAGGAATGAAATCAGTGTCATATACGTTCTTTTCCTAGTAGAATTTTTCTTCAACATTTATGGTAATAATACTCCTATGACTTTTGGATACACACAAAATTCAGTGAGCTTAGGTAAAGACTTGATAAATCCACTAGCAAATATTGATAGTATTTTGAAATTCCTTGTTTTCTTTTTGAATTGCTGTAATTCTTTAGTGAAATAGCCTAATGGATGAGGTCTTATCTTAGAAAAGAGACATAACAAAGTTCGGTTACACTTTCAGTGAGGTTATTTAAAATCAACTGTAAACTTAAGATAACTAATTTAAGCGTGGATTTAAGAGAGCGAAGGGGAAACTGGTCATTCATTCATTCATTCATTCATTCATTCCATAATTATGAAACTGAGTATTTATTATGTGCTAAGCATCCTGGATACTAAATCCTTCACAGTCCTAGAGTTTATACTCTTGTCAGGATGACAGACTTATAAAGATGCTAATTACAACAGCTATAATTAGAGGGATGTGCTTTTCAAACACTTCTCAGGTACTGAAATGAAAAAGGTTACTGTATATCACAGACTAAGTGCAAGGTCAGTTTGACTTCCTGAATGTTTAAAGGAAAGAAATACTTTCAAAAGAATTGCAATATAATGTTAAAGTTACTTAAGAAATTTTTAGTATCTTTTAAAATGTTTAGAAGTGATTTAATGGAAAAAAAAGAGATTATTATAAATATCAATTATCACTATGTAAATGAGGGGTTCCACAGTATTTAAAAAGTTTGTCTTATTAGGACAATCATTCATATTATATATTTTTCACAATAATAAAGCACTTAGCAATTTCAATATCTGTGGTTACCCCATCAGTGTCATCCTTTTTCAACTGCTCATGACTCCAATTAAGATTTGAATTAATAGGATTAGACTAATAACTATTACAACATACATTCACTCTGTTGGTTGTAATTTACAGTACCACAGTGTTTTATAAGGGCTATTACGTTATTAATTAGTTACATTGATCAGAATACCACATAACATTGCAGTACTAAAATATTATAATTTGCTTAGGCTACTTTGCATCTAGTACTGTATCTATTTTTCTGTGAGTGACCGTAAAAATCACCGAAATCAGATAGATTGTTTCCACTAACAATGCCAAAATGTGCACTTCAGAAGGCCGGAGGAAGAGAATTCTACTGAGAATTCTTGCCATGGGAGTTCACTTGTTTTCCTACTATGCATAAAATTAGTTGATCTAGGACAAAAGCATAAAGTCAGGACTTATGGGGGTCAAACTGGGTAAGAACACTATCCATTTTATGTATAAATTAGTCCAAATTTAGTTTGAATCTACTTATTTGTAAGGTTCTGCCACCTAAATCTAGTTTTTGTTGTTGTTGGTTACTTGTTTGGGACCCTGGCCCCAACTGAATACTGCTTTTAAGCATTCCAAGCTATCACACACAAACGTTTTAGATTTGACAGGATCTCAAGCCTCCACTGTAAGTTGAGTGCAATAATTTTTTTTCCTTGTTGTCACAGTAAATGATATGTACTAAGATAAAAATCACAGTTTTCAGATTTAGACAATAGCACTCAAAGCCAATATTTTTGGAACACATTATCAGGCTTCAGTTTCTTGAAAGCTCACAGAGGAAATAGTTACCCTGCTAATTAGCCAGTAAAGTGACATGATTGTCAGTCCAAGTGGATCATCAACTTAACTCACTGAGAAAGATTTGCCTGGATCTTGCTTTAAGCACTGTATTTACAACAGTACATCTAAGGCCTCTGTGAATGAAAAATGTAAAATATTCACTCACATAAATCATAACAAACTAAAGGAGAAATAAAACTTTGTTAGGGGAGATAGAAATGTATTAGACTTCTTTGTGTAATATTTTTGGGTGGTGGCTTCAATGTTATTACCAGAAAATATTTAATCTATAAAAATTCTGACATGAATTTCTTAATTTGAATTACGATAATTTCCGACATTTCATATTTTATTGTTCCCTTTTAACAGCTTTTTAAAGTGTTGTTGACAAGGGTACTTTTCTTCATTACTGCTAAAATATTTCAAAATGTACACATAAATTCAATCCATTTCTATGACTGATTTTGATAATCTGTTAACTTTATAGTTAAAAGTCAGAAGGAAACAAACCAGCACCAGCTCTACTTCATAATTTTACATCTTCCCAGTTTCCTCAAAATATATACTAGGATGCTTATAAACTAATCTTATGCTAGCAAACAGTAATTAATATCCAAGACACTGAATATAGTGTGATATTATGTCAGAGTTGAGGTTCATGAAGTAGCATGAGGTATCCCCCAAGGCATTTGATTAGAATCTATGGTTTACCCAGGAATGAAGACGATCATGCCAGTGATTCCCCAATAGAATGACTACTTTGAAACAAAATGACACAGGCCTTTACCTTCCTCCTTTCTTCTCTTTGCTTCTTCTTCATTTCTTTCTTTTGCTTTCAACGCTTCATCAGCTTTTGCTGAAACAAAAACAATGGAATTTCTGTACTTATTTTATGTCTATATCATAAAACATTGTAAATATTGGGGAAAGGGAAAAGAAGTTCATTGCATAGTTTTTGTGACATAGAAGAAAAAAACAGAATGGCTGAAAATCTGTAATATACCTTTTACATTTATTCAGAATATTTAAAATGTCTATTTAGAATCTTTGAGGCTTAGTTCAAGATAATCTCTGTACAAAAAAGAAAATGAATTCAAGCAATATAAAGTTTATATGATGGTATATGAATTGGGAATAACTGATAGTCATTAAAAGTCATCTGATTTTGTCAGTGCAATCTATTTTAAACTTTGGGCGAAAGTTCTTAAGCTACAATTCACATTTTAAATGTAAGAAGCTTGTAATATCTTTGGAACAGTATAAATTAGGTAGCATATTATTTTTTTTCATTGCATATCATAGTAGCAGTTCTTTATTCATGTTATGACAGCATTTGGTAAAAAGAATCTTTTTCCCTCTAGAAACCTCTTCCCTTATTACTTAATTATCTACTAGTTGCTCAACTGCAGGGGTTTTCAAACACTTTACTACAGATGTTAAAGAAGATTAAAAATATACAGCCCAGTAACAAGGGACTATCAATATACTCTGTAAATTAATTAAATTTCTGTTCTAGCACATCATTTATTCCAAAGCATTAATGTCTCAAAGGAGCGATTCTCCTTTATTGCCAGCTCACTGCCTGATGAGTGAACTAAGTGAAAATAAGTCTCTAATAGCATTATAGTTGATGAAATATTAAGTTAAAAAAGTATTGCCTCGTCAAAAGAAAAAGAACCAAACTGTGCCAGCATTAAACTTTGGATGAGCCTTTATTATAATGATAACAGCAATGTAAACCGTGATTCAAAAAATAAACATGCTCTCCAGTTTTTTTGCTGCATATATTTTTCCTATGCAAAATCAACATATTCTTTAGAAGTATAAAACCTGGCTTAAAAGGGGAATTAAAAAAACACACACCACATACATAACTATTTTTCTTCAAAGTTTTATTTTTCTTCACCATCAATATTGACACTTTCTTAAAATATAAAACTTATATAATAGTACTGTGAAGTGCTATATCCAATTACATAGACATCTGTTTCCATTTACAAGCTTTAATACACACTTAGACTGCATTTAAAGTCATGAAATATTAAAACTTTTATGCCACTCTGTATCATTGCAAGAATCTATTAAATTAGATAATAAAAACAAACCACCAGTAACTCTAAAGACTTTTACTTCATTTACACTTTATTCTCCCTGGTAGAAGGACAAGGATAATAGAAATTCCATTTAAATTCAATTTTGGTTATATGTGTAATTGTAGATATACCCCTTGAGTCATGTAAAATGCTCAGCTTATGTTTCTTTCAAATTATCCCGCTCAGATTCACATTCTACTCCTTACAACCATCTTCAATATGTATTAGCCGAGCTCATTAGACTGAAATTTAATAATGCAAACATCAGGTGGATTTCAAGAACCTCCATTAACAACGTAAGATGGATTGCTTATATATAGCTCTTGGGCCAACTGGGCACAATTTAAATTCAATAAACTACCCTGCCTAAATCTGATTTATCTATTTCACTATGCCAGTTTGTCCTTTCTTACTGATTTGTTGCTTTACATGGACAATTCATTGGAATATTGTTTTATATGTTTTTTTTTAAACTGCAAATGGCTCTTGTGCTGTGGTTAAATATTTTATGTAATGGAGCTTCATGCTGTCAATCAAGATTTCTGTGTGTGTGTGTGTGTGTAAATAAAAAACACCTCTTTGAATTATGTCAAAATAGCACAGATAATAATTTAAAAAGCACACATTTGAAAATTTTATCAATAATCAACATGCTCTGTACAAAGAATCTGAATAAATTCAAAGAAAATTCATTTATTCAAACTGAGTCATTAGGATAAATCCCGCATCAATTATTAAAGGAATTTGGAAGAAACTTTTTTTTCTTTCCAAACGCTTTCTGGTATTATTTAAATGTGAACAGGGAAACATGTATAGTCATTCATACATGATTTAGTTTATCCTAAATTTTTTTATATTCTCTAAAAGATGGCAATCCCACTTTACAGATGGGAATACTGAATCTCATTAGATATACCACATAATTTGATATCAAAGAACACTAATGGTAAGTGGTAAGATGTATTCTTATGATTTATGATCATTCCCTTTGGACTTTACAGAAGGATCTATTATAAAGCACACCATTTACCAAAAATACTTACATCTTCCACTAACCTTATATACAACTTCCAATCCCTTGGCTCTTCCAAATTCCCCCAGACTTGACAGTCCTCTCCAGGCTCTGCTTCCTTTCTTACCCAAACTGAACCCCAAGACAACCATTTCAGTTCCACACATATTAACATCCTCATTACCCTGATTCCTTTGTTGTTTTGCCAAACTGCTATCAACACATCTAATCATTTTTTTTTTCTATTTTTGTTTCAGAGCCTTCCTACAAAACAGTATCTAAATGTTATCAGCTCTACGAAAATACCAATGATTTAGAAGTTAACATGGATCCTTCCATGTTGCTCATCTTTCATCAACATCCAGAGTTGGTTTCCATTCTCATTCTGACAATTTACTATTCTTTCTCCACAAGTGCCAAGAACCTCACATCAGCTTCCCTGATTCTCATATTTTTTCAGCCTCACTTCCATTTACCTCCAAATTTTATGTTTATCAATCCTTACTTTTTCCTTGTTTCAGAAAGCAAATCCATTTACTTGTGCTTTAGAACCTAAACCTTTCCAAATCCTTTAGGGTTTTTTCTGTTTCTTAAGATTCAAACTCACTCACTCTTTATTCTCAGACTATAAATACATTCAAAGTCTGACAAATCCTGTACAATATTTACTCTTCTAATCAAGTTACTGCTTTCTCTTGTTCCTGTTAGATTTTGCCCCCACAGCTTTTGCAAAATGGCTCCCAAAAATTCTATAACAGCCAAATCTACTGGTTATCTCAGTTTTATCCTTATACTCTCCCCTTTTTAAAAAACTGCTAACCTGGGGCGCCTGGGTGGCTCAGTCGGTTAAGTGTCTGCCTTCAGCTCAGGTTATGATCTCAGGGTCCTGGCATTGAGTCCCTATCAGGTTTCCTGCTCAGCTGGGAGTCTGCTTCTCCCTCTACCCCTTCCCCTGCTCGTGCTCCCCCACCTCAAATAAACAATAAAATCTTAAAAAAAAAAAAAAAACCCAAACCGCTAATCAACCACATCTTTGTCAAAAATCTTTGTCAACCTTTTTTGGCCGTGGTCTCTTTTACCCACTTTTTACTTCTTGGAGTTCTGTTCTTAGGCAGTCTATAGAAGGTCTAAAATGAAACCCATATGTCTATCATACATAGCTCCATTTCTGGCCCATCTCCTGATTATCAGAACTCTTTTTCCAATTACTTCCACATAGAAACCTCCACATAGATATTTCAAAATCATGTCCGTGACTGAACTCATGACCTTGCCCTCAAACCTGGTCCTCTTCCCTTGGTATTTCCTATTTTCTCTCAGGCTGGAAATCTTTGTGACACTCCTCTCCAAATCTTATCCTTATGCACAGAATTCATCCAGTCCTTTCCATTTTCATTGCCAATAATCACTTTCGGGGCCTTATGTCTTTTCACTTTGAATAAGAAGGGAGTTCCTATTTGATCTCTGTACTTTTAATCCTGTTCCCTTCAATGAAGCCTCTCTATTGCCACCATAGCAAGGAATATGTTCCTTGTTTTGTATCCCTAGCAATAAGCACAGTATCTAGAACACAGAGATGTTCAATAACTGTTAAGTGAATGAATGTACCATTCTAAAACACATAATATGATCATGTCACTCCCTGCTCAAACTACCTCTGAAGGCGCCCTGTTGCATATATATACAAATCCCATTTCCTTATCATACCATCTAGAGCCTTTCACTCTGATCTCAATGTAACTTTCTAGCCTCATCATTCACCACTCCTCCTTCACTGCCTCAGGGATGCACGGCTTTGCAGGGCCACACTGCCTTCTGTTTGTATTGTCAGGCTTTTGTTCTTGCTGGTGTGCCCACCTCACTTTCTTGCTGAGAAAACCTTATCAGAAAGTTTTAGAAACGTCACTCTCTTCTATGAAAACTTCTCTGATCAATACCCCTTGTTTCCACGTGGATCCGATTGCTTCCTCCTTTCTTCTTAAGCATTTGAATACCTTCCTTATGGAAGGTCCACTACTTTGCTCCTTCATTAGAGGAAATAGCCAACTCCTTGAGAGGATGGCACATAGTAGGTGTGACAGAAATTGTTGGCATTCTCTTCTTCGGAAGTCTTTAGACAGCCTACATTTTCTTTCTTTCTTTTTTTTTTTTTTAAGATTTTATTCATTTATTTAACAGAGATAGCCAGCGAGAGAGGGAACACAAGCAGGGGGAGTGGGAGAGGAAGAAGCAGGCTCATAGTGGAGGAGCCCGATGTGGGGCTCGATCCCATAACGTCGGGACCACGCCCTGAGCCGAAGGCAGGCGCTTAACCGCTGTGCCACCCAGGCGCCCCCAGCCTACATTTTCTAGTCTCCCTTGAAGTTCAGTGTTGCTATTCATTTACCCGAGTTCAAGCCAAGGAAAGTGAGCATAAGTAATGTGTATCATGCTTCCATGCCCAGCCTATAAAAAGCTCCCACGCAATCCTCATTCTCTTTCTCTATCCAAATGCCGGGACAGAGGACCCACAGAGCATGAACCCCAAGATAAAAGAATCTGGGTCACTGAATTTCTGTAGAAAGTAGTGCTTTCCTGACAACTTGCATTACACTGTGATATGAGCAAAAAACAAGTTTATATTGCCTTAAAGGAGCTGAAATCATGGAATTGTTTATTACAGCAGTTTGTGCACCTTGCCTAATACATGAAATGTTTGATGAATGTTTCCTAAACAGATAATTAAAAGGATTTTGAAAGTCAACACAAATATTATGCCGTTCCTTCTAAAGTGAAGTCTCCTTTCAGAAAAGAAAATCCTCTACGCTGTTCATTTGAATGATGAAGATCAGAAAAGCAGCTGCAGAGGTGGTGTGGGGCTAAACAGAGAAACTATTCAGTACGTGTAGTTAAGAAGATATTAGCAGAATTTATTCTCATCTTTACTAATTCCACTAAAAAAATCCATAGGGATATAGTTTTTTAGATCATTGTAGATGTTTGCTTAAGTTAGATTTTAAATGATCTGGGGAGGTAGTTTATATACCCTATGAGAGGAAATCAATCAGTTGAATCAAGAATTGAAAAAGACTGACAGGGTATCACTTGTCCCCTACTTTCAGAAAGGACTATATTAACATTCCCAGAGAAAATCTTTCTGGAAGGGTTTAACAACCCTCATTTGGAAGTTCTTTCCTATATGTAGCCCAATCTCTGACATTGCACCATCACGAGTAGACCAGAAATGTCAAGGAATTCTTAAAAACAGAAAGCAGATGGCACCAGATCTATGGAAAAATGATTAGAAGAAATCACAGCCCAATCATATTCAGAAGCCTACAGAAACATGGAAGAAGTTCCACGGATGCTTTAATTTTAAAGTCAATGGAGACCAAACATAGGTGGTAGGACTGAGGCAACTGTCAAATGGGGAATTATGATTAAAGCAGCTGAACAACGGCAATGCCCCCTCAATGTGATAGTAGGGGTACAGGTCATAGTGTTTGACCACAGGTTAAAGCAATGAGTGTGGGAGGTGCCAGGCCCAGTGAGGCAAGAGCTGGTTAACGACTAACCCCTACAAAAGGGATGATAAGTTACTAATATGTCATTACCAGCAATACATCTTACCCCCGACACAATCAATGGACACTGGGTATAAGGAGCTGAAATGGCAGGATTACAGGTACTGTCAAATATAAAGATGAACGGCCAACCTAGAATTACCAGACATTCGAGGAAAATCAATCCCTTGAGAGATAAAACAAGCAAAAAACAATACAACGATAACACTCTAAAAAAAATTACACAAAGGAATGAGAGTTAATAAAGCAAAAAAAAATTTTTTTGGAATCAGTGTACGTAATAACCTTAAAGCGATCTGAGAAGATATTGATTGCATCTTGGAAAATTAAATTTTGATCATCAAATTAGAACTCCATACATAAACTGAAGCACAGAATGGATATAGCTGAAGACTAAATGAGTGTGTTAGAGGAGACCTTACCAAGGAATTTTCCCTGAGCGTAGTAGAAAAGAACAAAGAGATACACACATAAGAGAGAAGTTAGGAGATGACATCATCATCATCATCAAGGTTAACATTTATTGAAGGTTTACTATGAGCCTTTGTGTTTATATATGTGTGTGTATTTCACTTAATTCTCAAATTGGCTCTATCCTCATTTTACAGATCAGGAAACTGAAGCACAGAGAAGTAAAATAACTTTTTCAAGGTCATAGAATTAAAAGCATAGAAGAAAGAGACCCATATATTCCAACATCTATCTAAGAAGATATTGTGAAATACTATAAAGCTGTTAAAAGAATGAGATCTTTCTTAATATCTAAGACAGATATTACGTAAAAAAGGCAGGCCGTAAAACAATATATAGCATGATTCCATTTACTAAATAAAATAAAATACATGAAAATGTAAGTAAATGCACAAAAGGAGACAGGAACTATGAAACATGAAAAACTCCTAATTTATTTGTCTAAGCTCAAATGTGGCAGAGTTTCTATCCAAATCCAACAGGTTCTTTACATTATTATATTATCTTTATTTAAAAAATACATATGTACTCTATTATTCCTTCTATAAAGAAAATTAGTCTCTTAAGATACTAACGTTTTGTGATTTTTGTGATACTCTACCATAAATTTTGGAGCCCAGAGAGAAATGTTTCAATAAGTTGTAAATAAGACATCTAGCAAAATGTGTATTTCTGCTTATTTCAGTTTTTTATAATTCTCTGTGCTTTTCACAGTGACACTAAGAAAAGGACCAAGACACGAGGGCATTTTGTAGGTATTGGTGTGTCAAAATATTTAAGCAATGGTTGTAAAACAGGATAATCTGTACTCAGGACACTATTATTATATCCAGGATTGCCTATCCCATCCTTCACATGTGTATGGACTTTATTGGATTAGTCATCAAAACACATTTAAGAAAATTTTCTGGTATTCTTTCCTACTACATTTATCATGAATGGCACATGTCTATTCAGTTTAAATGTTGTTATACGCTTTTTTAAAAAGTATGAAGAAAAGAGAGAGAATATAAACGATAAGGTTTCATTTCCCAAAGAATTTGGAGTATTTTATCTAGGTAAGTTATTACAATGCATATTTTATTGATGAAGAAATAAAGAGCCCAAGAAAGCTAAATAATTAGCCAGAGGTCAGAATAATGAAGATACAGAACCTGTGAATTCTAGTTTAATGTTTTTTAAAGCCTAGTTCTTGGCTATCTATTTACTTGGAAGCAAACATTAAGCAAAATCAGAGAATAACAAATTGCTTCCATGAACAAGTTACTGTTTATGAAGAAACTTCTATCTGAAGATACTGTATTAAAAAATCACATGGAAAATCTGAAGAGGCCTCTTGCTTTGTGACAACTATTATTACATGCTTATTTGTTTTGTATATTTAAGGTGGCATTAGAAAATCTATCTAGAGAGCTTCTTGTCACAGCACTATGTTGAATCCCAAAAGTCTTTGTGTCTAAAGGGAATTTCTGAGTTCTCTTCCCCCTACAGTTTTCCAAAATACAGGAGCTCATTTAAAGTAGTACAGTGAGCAGGGTTCTTTTAAGTGTAATTCCGATTCTGAAGTATTACACCACCATACTTCAACAGTAACCCTGTCTCTGAAAAATACCACTACAGTGAACTATGGATCTAAGTGAGAAAATGCCTGAATAAAGGCATTACTAATTTTCATGCTATGTGTCTGTGAGAGCAACAATTAGCAAAGAGCAAAAGTGATATTTGCATTTAGGATTTAATTTCCTTGAACTTTCACGTTGAGGGTTAAGGCAGTTTTCGCCTTAACCCAGAGAAGAAAAATCAATTGATTTTGCAGTCTTAGCTCAGCTATGCCAGGGTCTCTTTCGAGAATTTGATGAAAAGGGGGAGTAATAAGTGTCTGCTGGAAGAGGTAACAAAGGTGTAAATACTGAGTAAGTTTACCAAATCCAGCAGCCTATCTGGTAGCAACCGTTACTAGTTTGTGGTATTTTTAAGGCTTTAGCAAGAAAAGTGTCATTGTTAGTAGAGAAAACAACTTTTATTAAGAGTCTAAAACACACATAGTGGTCTGTGTTATACAGGAAGAAATTTATAAAGATATGTGGCAAGTGGTATAATTTTGGATCAAGGATGGTGTACACGCTTCAAAGTAGATAATTATAGATTTAACAACTTGGTTGATAAAATCATGAAAATTTTGAATTCAAGGAAGTGAAATTACTAGAAAAGCCTGATTTTTCTTTACACGTTTAAAAACAGCAAACCCCAGAGATTTCTAAAGGTCTAGATGTGAACTTAAAAATAACAACGAGAAAAAAATTTAGAGAATATGAAACTTCTATTAGATAAGAAACAGTTAAGGATGACTTTCAGAGAGAAAAAAAATATATAATATGAAAAATGTAATGTTAAAAAAATCCTAATAGGCCATGATCTTTAAGGCTTTTTCAGATATTTTTGTGGGGTTTTACCTATAGTTTTTGCACTTATCTAGATCTCAGCACAGTGGAAAACCTAAAAACTCGCTAGTAACACTAACAAATTCATTTATAAATTTACATATGAATGTGGCTGCTGTTTCTGCATATTTACAGATTATATAAGGATGATCATAATATTAGCTCACCCTGGTGCCTCTGCATCGTTCTTTGCACACATGGCATAGAGGTGAGATCTATTCATTGTAAGTTCTTATTCCTTACCAAACTTGTGCAATTAATAAATACTAATCTACTAATAAATACTAATAAATACAAATGTACACCCAAAAATGTTTAATCATATGTAATGTTTGAAATGATTATTCTGAATCTACCTCAAACACCATAAGGGTCAAGTCACTATAACTGAAAAACTATTCTACAGACATAAAATTGCATAGACAATGCAAAAAGGAAGAAAAAAGCCATTGTTCATTTTTAATAAATGCTCTAAAAACATTAATTTTTGCTAGATCACTTTATAAGCATTTTCTTCATTAAATCCTTCATCTGTCCATTCGAAATAGAAAGAAGAAAATATAAAAGAAAATATAAGAAAAGATAAGAAGAAAATATAAAATTCTCCGGCAGAATACTGTACCCTAATCACTGAACTAAGTGCTGAGGATTGAGAGATGAAGAAGACTAGAAGGGGAAATGTAAAAACAAACAAGCAAATACCTGCATACAGGTGCTCTGGCAGTAATGAAGGAAGAGGACATGGTCAGGGAAGGCTTCTAGGAGAAGGTGTACTTGAGCTGCCTCTTGTAGAATAACTAAATGTTAGCCAGGAGGACAGGCCAATCACCTGGGTCATGAAGTCTCCATGAACCAGCACATTTATGTTTTATCTTTTATTTTACAGTTCAGTTCAGTCCTGATGGGCCATGGAATAAACATTAGAAAGAAGAGAGCCAGGAGGTATGCTATCATAGAATCCAAGGGACTTTTAACCACGGACAGTGCTCAGACTGTCTACTGCCAGGGAGACCCTAGAGATTCAAAATGACCACAAGTCAAGAATGAAGTTGCACTACAAATCATATGCAATGCAGTCAAATTCTCAGAAAATCATAAATGTCTAGAGTTATAAGGAACTTTAGAGATTCTCTGGCCTACCATTATACATAGCATGTTCCATGGAATACTAATTCTCCATGATCCTCCATTTAAACAAGTCCCACAGTGGAATAAGATTGGGCAACACAACACTCACTGAATCCTCCCTCATGGAAAGCCACAATACTCACTGACAAATTTAAAGCTCTACAACATTCGGCAGTTAAAATCCTGTTTAACTTAGTTTAGCCTGTGTTTCTCAACTTTATATTACCAAAGAACCATTCTTTTTTGATATAAATAAACAAAATATACTTTGGGAAATGCTAATTTAGTCTAATGTTTTCACCAACTTATTTTAATTTTTTCTCTAACTCAGATTCTAAGAGGTATAAGGATATTTCATTATTTAATTTTTTACAAAACCCTCCCCTTTGATAGTCGGAGACAGGAACCATTACTTCCAAAGCATAATTATTCTTTTCCTTAATTTGAGTATAGTTGACAGACAATGTTCCATTAGTTTCAAGTGTACAACTTAGTGATTTGACAAGTTTATACATTATGCTATGTTCAAAGTATAGCTACCATCTGTCCCATTACACTGCTACTGCAGTATGATTGACTGCATTCCTTATGCTCTGCTTTTTATTCCCCTGACTTACTCATTCCATAACTGGAGGCCTGTATCTCCCTCTCACCCATGTTGCCCAACCCTCCACCCCTGCCCCTCTGGCAATCATCAGTTTGTTCCCTGTATTTATAGCTCTGATTCTGCCAAAGTGTAATTATTCTGAAGTCTAGAAGTGGTTTTGTATCATCTCATGCCTAAAGTTATTATATAACTCAGCGGACCATTTACATTTGTTTCTGCAAATTGTTAAAACAACAGTAGTAATAAATGGTGGTGATGTTGAAAAATTGTTGATTCAATGCGAGTGACAAATGGAAAACTACAAAATTATATGATATCTTTTAATTCCTTCCTTCTTCTGTAAGCACCAGTGTGGGAGTATGTTTGGAACATATTGCATGATTTGGGTTTATTTGCTTTTACATAAAATTCCCTTTTTATACTCTGTAGTAGTTCCCAAAGTGAAAGCTTTTTCTTTCACTATTTTATCCTACGCTGTGTTCTGGATTTTCTCTTAATTCTTAGCTTTAAGTGGGCTTAAGGATTATCCAAACTTGCCAGGATTACTTTACATGTCCTTTCTTTTTGTTCTATCAGAGAATCTTCTATGTCATTTGTTAGAAAAGCTCTGATGATCAATTTCACTACTGAATGACACACTAAGTATGTCCAACAGATGTGCTGCTGTACCTAAAATATCTTAATGCCCTTCACTGGAATAGATATTTTCCTTCCCAGTGTTCCTGCTGGAATCCATGAGTGTTTCAATGCCAAAGAAAGAATCAAACAGATCTAATTACAACTTAAGAGGAAAAAGTGGATAACTAACAGATTTTTAAAAAATGTGTAAAGTCCTATAGCCTTCTGATCATGCTTATATTTCTCTTCTCTAATTGTGTTGCTAGCTGATGCTTACCCAACTTCCCATTCTGTAACCTGAATCAACTGCTTACTTAGCCACAGTAATTAGGATGTCATTAAGTAAAATCTAAGAATAAGAGTCTAAAAAGATGAAAACAATCCAATAAAAACAACATAGGGATACAGAACTGCTGTGATGTCTAGTCTCAAAAAAAAAAGCAATACTAGATTTTTTTTTCTTTTTTACAGAATGCTGATATGGAAAATAAAAATAACTTCATCCTTCTGTGTTCCTTTGACTTATTGCACATCCATCAACTAGATGTCAGGTTGAAGTCAGCCGGCCACCATTATAACCCCCATTCCAAGAAAGATGTTTCAGCATTTTAGAAAAACTCTGGGGTTTGGAGTTCCAGAATTATTCTCTTTGAAAGGAATCATATTGTAGACTTTGCTAAGTGATTTGTAATGCTTCAAACACATTATCAATACCATATTTTTAAAGAGTAACTAAAAGTAAGCAATTGTTTTGAAAGTAAGAACCAAAGTCTGGAATTGGCAATGCTTAATTATATATGCCAGAAATCAAGGATGAGATGCAATAATTTTCCATATAAAAACATTATGCCCTACTTCTTTTTATAATTTTTACTTTATTTTTACTTTATAAAGGGTGTTTCTTCTTTCAGAAATTAGAATTATATATTTTTATTTATATCATTCATTTTCATGGCTTCAGTTCTTAAAGGGGAAACAAAAACCTATACAGGCCTACTATGTGTCAGTCACTGTGCTAAGTATTTTCAGATACCGTTATTTCATACAATACTCAGAAAGTTTCAATGCAAATCAATAAATGTAATCAAATCAATAAAAAGATAAAAATCATGTGATCATCTCAATAAATGCAGAAAAAAGCATCGACAAAATACAAGACACTTTTATGATAAAAACCCTTAAAAGATTGGTATAGAAGGAACATACCTCAATATAAGAAAGGCCAGATATGACATACCCATAGCTAATATACTCAATGGAGAAAAACTGAAAGAGTTTCCTCTGAGATCAGGAAAAAGACAAGACTCTCATAATTTCTATTCAATTTAGTACAGGAAATCCTAGCTAGAGCAATTAGGTAAGACAAAGAAATAAAAGGTACCCAAGTCAGGAAGAAAGAAATAAAACTATAACTATGCGCTGACAATATGATCATACACATAGAAAATTCCAAAGAGTCAACAGAAAAAAACTGATGGAATTGATCAATGATTTCAGTAAAGTGGCAGGATACAAAATCAACTTACAGAAATCAGTAGCATTCCTTTACCTTAATGACAAAGCATCAAAAAAGAAATAAAGAGAACCATTCCATTCACAATGGCATCAAAACAATAAAATACTTAAGATTCAATTTAACCAAGGGAGTGAAAGATCTGTACAATCAAAATTACAAGACTTTGTTGAAAGAAATCAAAGAAGACATAAACAAATGGAAGGACATCCCGTGTTCTTGAAATAGAAGAATAAATACTGTTAAAATGGCCATACCACCAATAGCCATCTACAGATTCAATGCAATTCTCATCAAAATACCACAGGCATTTTGAAGTAGAAGTAGAAGTAGAAGAAGAAGAAACAATGTGAGAATTGTGGGGAACCACAATTATCCCCAAATAGACAAAACAATCTTGAGGAATAAAGAACAAAGCCAGAGGCATCACACTTTCTGATTTCAAGCTATACTACAAAGCCATATTAATAAAAACAGTATGGTACTGGCACAAAAACAAACACAGAGATCAATGGAACAGTAAACAGAGAGCCCAGAATGAAGTCCTATTATATATGGTTAACTACTATTTGACAAGGGAGCCAAGAACCCCCAATGGGGGAAGGATGGTCTCTTCAACAAATGGTGCTGGGAACACTGAAGAAACACATGCAGAACAATAATATTGGACCCCTATTTCATACCACACACAAAAATGAACTTGAAATGGATCAAAGACTTCAATATAAGACCTGATACCATAAAACCTTTAGAAGAAAACAGAGAAGCTCACTGATACCAGTCTTGGCAATGATTTTTTGGACATGAGCCAAAACAACAAACAAAAGCTAAATTCAACAAATGGAACTACATCATATTAAAAAACTTCAGCATGGAAAATAATTAACAAAATGAAACGGCAGCCTATAGAATGGAAGAAAAGCTTTGTAAATCATATACCAGATAAGGAGTTAATATCCAAAATATAAAAAGAACACACTAATACAAACAAACAACATGATTTAAAAATGGGCAGAACTAAATAGACATTTTTCCAAAAAGGACATCAAATGGCCAACAGTACATGAAAAGATGCTCACCATCACTAATTATCAAGGAGATGCAAATAAAAACCACAATGAAATATTCACCTCATACCTGTTAGAATGGCTATCATTAAGAAGACAGGAGAAAACAAGCTCTGGCAAGGATGTGGTGAAAAGGAAACATTTATACACTGTTGGTGGGAATGTAAGTTAATACAACCACTACAGAAGACAATATGGACATTCCTCAGAAAATTAAAAATATATCTACTGTATGACACAGCAATTGCACTTCAGGCTGTATATCCAAGGAAATGAAAACAGGACTTAGACAAGATATAGGCACACCCATGTTCATTACAGAATTACTCACGACAGCCAAGATATGGACACAACCCTGATGCCTATCAATGGGTGAATAGGGAAAAAAAGATGTGGTGTATATACAGAATGGAAAATTATTTAGTCGTGAGAAAGGAGGCCATGCTGCCATTTGTGACAACATGTATGAGCCTATCATGCTAAGTGAGTTAAGTCAGACAGATAAAGACAAGTAATGTATGATATCACTTATATGTTAAATCTAAAAAAGTCAAACCTGTAAAAAACAAAACAAAACAGAGAATAAAATGGTGGATACCGGGGGAAGGGGGTAGACGGATAAGACTGATGCTGTGTAAGTACGCAAACTTTCAATCAGTAAAAGAGCCATAGAAATCTAATGCATAGTCTAATGAAAACAGACAATGATATTGTACTATAATGATGTAATGTGATAAGTATTGCTTCAAAGGCAATCATATTACAATATATATATATATCATAGTAACAGGCTGTACACCTTAAATTTATAAAATGTAACATGTCTAATTTATGAAATAAAAAGTTTCAAAGAGGCTTAATAATTTGCTCAAGGTTACATACTTAATAAATGAGTGAGTCAAGAATTATAACAGGTCTGTCTGCTCTTCTCATTATGCTATAATGACTTTTTAAAAAACTGTGTGGAAATACCTTGTATAATACAAATCCAATTCTACTAGTGCTTCTAAGTATAAAGAATAGTTGACTTTTTTAGTTAAATTTTAATTAAGTCAGAAAGTCATAAATGAAATGCTATTACAAAATAAGTATGAGAGTAAATAATTTGGGGTGAAATTGTCATGCTATTAATAAATACTGTGAAGTTGATTGTTTTCTTTCAGGAATATGAAATGCTCAATATTTAAGTACATGCCATGATTTTGGTTGCCTCAACTTGAGAGACTCATCATTTAAGTCTGAGGCCAATAGCTGGATTTCAGTGCTTTAACACATACATCTCTATACTAAAAATGCTAACACTTCTGATAAAATGCAGACTTCCACTGCTGAGTTCACAAATTTTTCCCAAAGGAGCTTTATGCCGTGTCCTGATTTAATCCTGTTAAAAGTATGGGTTTTTTTTTTTTTTTAAGATTTTGTTTATTTATTTGACAGAGAGAGACAGCCAGCGAGAGAGGGAACACAAGCAGGGGGAGTGGGAGAGGAAGAAGCAGGCTCCCAGCAGAGGAGCCCGATGTGGGACTTGATCCCGAAACGCCGGGATCACGCCCTGAGCCTACGGCAGACGCTTAACGGCTGCGCTACCCAGGCGCCCCTAAAAGTATGTTTTAAATGCACTTTTCATATACCACATTCTGATAGAGGGAGTGGTATCAATGCCCTACTAATTAGGATGCCCCTACTATGCTAAAGAATACTGCAAATACAATTCAAAATTAATAATTGCAGGCTTTGTTGGATGACAAACTGAAGCACCCCGGAGGTGTGACCTGGTTTTGGAACGATCTCTGAGATTTCTACTCCCCAAGATCTGTGAAAATTAGGCACATAATGAAACTGTTGCATTTACTCTCCAGGGTGAACTGTAAACTGGACCAATGTATGACCTTTTATCAGCCTATTAATGAAGAGGCATGTTCTTCTCTCTCATGTAACAGGTGAATTAAACAATAGCAGTGGTAGGTTCAAGTAGAAGAGATGAGGAAAGAAAATTGTATCCCTTAAAAATCATTGTCATGATCCATACCAATGCTCAGGCAACTGCATTCAGTCCCAAATAGAAACAACTGAATATAAACAAGTTGAGAATCACAGAAATAATAAGCCAGAATTTTTCTGGATTAGAAATGATTAAGAATGTATGTATGAGATATATAAGAAATTTAAGACCTATGTAAGAAATTTCAAAAACGTTTGTATTATAGGCACATTTTTTACTAGTAAGTCTCTGTCCTTCATTAATAAGGTATACTATATTTAAAAACATAGGTTCTCAACATTCCTCAAATTGTTTGGATGATGAAAAGACACTTATATGTACATATTTTTAGAGGCAATAAAAAATATATACATCAAGCAGAAGAAATTCATATATTCAGGAAAACAGAAATACAGTACTCTTCTGAAATTTTTCTTATTTCAATTCTATAATGGCAGTTTTGAAAGAGGAGAAATACTTCCAACATCACAATGTAAAATCAATCAAAGAAAATTATACAGTAAAGATCTATTATAGCCATTTTATCAGGCTATGGTGGTGAGCATTTGTCCTCCAAAACTGGAATTCTGCTTTGTTTTGAAAGATTTTTATTTATTTGAGAGAGAGAGAGAAAATGAGAGAGAGAGCACACAAGCAAGGAGAGGGGACAGAGGGAGAGCTGAGCAGGGAGCCTGACATGGAGCCCAATCCCAGGACCCTGGGATCATGACCTGAGCTGAAGGCAGATGCTTGACCAACTGAGCCACCCAGGCGCCCCTGGAATTCTATTTTTAAAAAGAGACATTACTAGTGATTTTCTAGGCCCAGTATTAATCGTTATCAATATTTACAATCTCTCTTTTGTTGCTAGCTATTTTCAAGTAGGCATTAAGTCATTGTATTTTTATTTAAGGCAATGGTCCTCAAACTTTAGCATGTATCAGAATCACATGGAAAGCTTGTTAAAACACAGATTCTTGTCAAAGGTGAGTTGAGATTTTGTATTTTTAAAATCTCAACATAATTTTTATTTCGAAATACAGAATTTAAATTCATTTTATACCAATATAATTTTTTTTTGTGGACTCATGAGTTACTTAGTAGGATGTTTTAAAATCTGCAAACTATTCGGTGTTCTTTATTTATACCGAGGTCTAATTTAATTTCATTCTGATTAAAGAATGTCGTGTAAATGATAATTTTTGATGTTTAGATTTGCTTTACTAACCAGTATACGGTCAACTTCGTAAATGTTTAATCAGTGCTTGAAAAAAAAATATATCCCCTGTGTCTTGAGTTGAGGGTCTTATATGTATCTACCAAACCAAATCTGTTAGCTTGTTTTTGCTTTAATATATCTCCCGTCATGGTAACAAGATTCAAAGTTTATCCTTGCTATCATGTCAGTGTTTGCTTCCTATATTTTGAGATTATGCTATCAGATGCACACAAATCAGATACAGAAAGAATGCTCTAAAGAAGGGACTTAACAGTTTCATGACATAAATATAGGAATAAAACAAATCAAAATAATCCATAAATGTAAAATACATTTTTACCAAAAGATTGAGGCATGGGGGGGGAGGGAAGGAAGAGGTACATGGTGGATTAGTATTCAGGAAGCTACATTCTTATGCAATTAAACTATTGTGCTATTAAGTAAATTTGAAGAAATGCTTGAGGAATCCCAGTTGCAAAAGGTAGATAATAATATCAATCTTTCTCTTCTTTTTAGGACAAGATATGAAAGGACTGCCACATGGCCAAGATATAAGAAAATTTTTTTTTCTTTTGTCAAAATAAGATCTTCAAAAATATTTTAATGGACTTTATCTTTCCAGCTCATCACTTTAACCCTAGTACTCAATATATTGCTACATAGTAGATGCTCAATAAATGTATGACTTGATGAATATTGCCAAGAAGCCAAGAGATAGAAATACACATTATAATTCAGATTTAGAGAAGCACAGAAATCAAGAGATTTACAGAGAACACTTTAATGATTAAAACTTATGTCTTGAATAATTTTCTTTGGTTTAGTGAAGGTATTCCTGGACCAGGTCCTTCTTGTCTAAAGATCCTCTGGGGACTGGAAGCAAAGATATTCAGACTACCTTTCTCAGGGGATTGGATGTGAGACAATATTACTTTTGCAAGGTAAGCTCAGTTAAAGTCACCGTCTTCCCAAGTAAGTACTCTCAAAAAATGGTCAGAAAACCTCATTATCCTTGGCATGACCTACAAGATCCTTCACCAAATGGTCCCAACCCATTTCCCAATCAGCTACCACTTGATCCATATCCTTTATTCTCCAAACACTAAGAACTGAGTTCCATTTGGTAAATATACCACACTCTTTCACAATTCTGTTTTTCATTTTTTAAATGTTACCTTTTATGAGAGTTCTTTCCTAACTCTAAACAGTTGGTTGCTCTTGTAGAAACCATATTTTGGCACAAACATATTATATTGTAACCGTGTGTTTAATATATTTGTTTCTTATGCACCTTTGCATTCTCAAAGCTCAGTTCAGTGCCAATGAATGTTTATTAAATTAAGCCTTTATCAAACTGTTCTCAATTTTTCAAAAAAGGAAAGAAAATGCTGATAAGAAAATGAGCTACAGTAGCCGAAAACACGTGTAGCTTCAAAATAGCAAAATGGCACTTATTTATACGGATGTTTGTTAACATATAACACACTACTCTGGGAATTTGGATATTGTGACAGATCTCTATTCAAAAACTTTTGGATATATAAAATAAAGAACTGCAATACATTTATTAGAATATGATACCTTCTATAGCATTATCTATTAATGAAATGGCTATAATCAGGACATAAAGAATTGCTAAGAAGTATTATGGCAGAGAGGTTAAAGGAATAGATTCTGAAGCCAGACTGTCTGGGTTTGAATCCTGGCTCTACCCAATTAACTAGCTACGAGACTAAGGCAAGCATCTTAATTTCCCTGTGTCTCATCTAATTTACCTAAAAATAGTACTGATAATAGTACCTTCATTATAAACCATAGCGTTGGTATGAAGATTAAATGTGTTAACATTTGCCAAACACTCAGAACAGTACAGGTATCATATAAAAGTCAGCTATTATATTTGTGTAAAATATACAATGTTATCCTTATACTCTTACAGATATTACTATTTACCTATAGTACTTTTTTTAATTTAAAGATTCTATTTGTTTGTTTATTTATTTGAGGTTGAGAGTAAGAGAGAGTAAGCACTGGGGAGGAGTAGAGGGAGAGGGACAAGCAGACTACACACTGAGCACAGAGCCTGAGGCAGGGCTCAATCTCACGACCCTGAGATCATGACCTGAGCCAAAATGCAGAGTTGGCCACTTAACTGACTGAGCCACCTAGGTGCCCCACCTATAGTACTTTTTAATATAAAGGTACATGTATTTGTACTATGTATGATATAATTTATACATTTTTAACCTATTTCTAAATTTTTAGTCATGAATCCTTTCCTTGTCACAAAATTTCATTTAGAGAAATAGACACTAAAGTATATGCAATGTGGTTTCTTCAGTATTTCTGAGAAACTGTACAGACTGTAATTGGGCCTACTTCAAACTGAAAAAGATAAGTGTTTACATACATGTTTTTAAAGTTCTTGGATATGCTCTATCTCAACTACAAATTTAGCTCTGTATTTCATCTTTGCTCTGTCTACATTCATAGTATTGTAAAATACAAATTGTTCAACTGTCTTTTAACTTCCTCCATGATACCTTAGTCTGTTCTCCTAGTCAACATTAATTCCTCCTCTTAGATCTGAGAGAACTCTATTTCTCTAGTATAGACAGTTGGATATGTGTCTTTCCTTTGCGTCAGACTGCCAACTACTTGAGGTCATTGTCTTCCTGATATGAGTATCCTGTGGTATCAGACATGGTTCGTTAGCTCCTAAATAACTGTTTACTGAACCAATCTGAAAATTAATATATAAAATAATTACTCCGAGGAACAGCAATGTATTAAAGATTTAATTTTATTCTGTTATTTAAATATTTTAAGAACATCTATGACAATAGAGGCTATTCTGAGATTTATCAGTGTCTCAGAAAATTACATTAATTAGCACATTCCATTCTAGTCATATGAATATTATATTCCACATATAAATTCTGTCATAACTCCTCAAAACTTTTTTTTTTAAAGATTTTATTTATTTATTTGACAGAGATAGAGACAGCCAGCGAGAGAGGGAACACAAGCAGGGGGAGTGGGAGAGGAAGAAGCAGGCTCATAGCGGAGGAGCCTGACGTGGGGCTCGATCCCAGAATGCCGGGATCACGCCCTGAGCCGAAGGCAGACGCTTAACCGCTGTGCCACCCAGGCGCCCCTTAAAGATTTTATTTATTTATTTGACAGAGAGAGAGAACAAGTAGGGGGAGCAGCAGAGGGAGAGGGAGAAGCAGGCCCCCCGCCGAGCAAGGAGCCTGACATGGGGCTCAATCCCAGTACCTTGGGATCATGACCTGAGCCAAAGGCAGATGCTTAACCGACTGAGCCACCCAAGCCACTCACTCCTCAAAACTTCTAATGTCAAGATTATATTAATTTAATGTATATTTATGTCTGTATACAGACATAAATACGCCTATCCATGAGTTTTTAAGAGTGAAACCTTCCCTTCCCCAAAAATTTACTTAAGGTATAATCCAATATTTAGGTATATACTTTAGACATTTCCCTGTATAACACACACTTAAGAGCAATCATCATGAATTTTGAATTTTCACAGTAATCACATGCCAAATCAAATAAAAATCTTCAAAATTATAGTTATAGCCACCACAAATCCTACACTTCCTCACATACAACAAATTTAGATACAGAGGGAAGCATTTTCTCCCACTTGGATGAATTATCTTCCTTGATTTTTTTTTTTACATTAGGTACTTACTATTATATCAACACAAAACAATGACACTGACAATAGTGTCTTATTTTACCCTGGGCCATCATTTTGAAAGCATGACCTTGGACTTTAATAATGTTAAAAATAATATTAAAAATTATAATAGTACTTACTATTACATCAACATAAAACAATGACACTGACAATAGTATTTTTATTTTACCTTCTGCCACCATTTTGAAAGCGTGACCTTGGAATTTAATATTAAATATTAACACCAAAAAGTGAAGCAGCTGACTGCTTATGTAATGTTAGAAGAGAAAACAACAACATAAAAAAAGAAATGCAAGACTTTTCACTTCAAACACTTGAAACACAAATTTTAAAAATAGATATTTTAAGTGTTATTTCTTACTACAAATCAGTAGACCCAGCACTTTAATATATATCAATATCATTTTCATTTCAAATACATGAGCAGCACAAATTATTTTCCAAATGTTTTTGACTTATGATAAAACATAACTCATTAAAGGAAAACATCAGTGTATTTTATCATAAAAGGCTAAGTCTTGGGGCGCCTGGGTAGCGCAGTCGTTAAGCGTCTGCCTTCGGCTCAGGGCATGATCCCTGCGTTCTGGGATCAAGCCCCACATCAGGCTCCTCTGCTGGGAGCCTGCTTCTTCCTTTCCCACTCCCCCTGCTTGTGTTCCCTCTCTCACTGGCTGTCTCTCTGTCAAATAAATAAATAAAATCTGAAAAAAAAAATAAAAAAAAAAAATAAAAGGCTAAGTCTGAGACATTTAAAATGTTTTCTACAAAATCCTTTACCTGATTTCATATCACCTATTTTCAGTATTTTGAACTTTTCTCTAGAACATAATATCATCTTATAAAATATTAGATTTACAACTGGAAGAGTATAATTGATAAAACTTTACTCATTTATTGTATTATGTTCAAGGCAATGCGCCTTGAGAGATTAGGTGAGTATAAGTATTTATATTTTTACTAGAAATATTTCAGACTTCAAAATTTTGTAAACCAAATTTATTTAAAAAAATCAACCTTTGTAGACTTAGATTTTTGGATTCTTCTCCTTTGTGAATTTCTTATCGGTATAATCTAGGCATAGCAAATGGGAACTGAGTGGACAGCCCACCCCAAATAAAATACACTGTAGTAAGTACAGAGCACCTGAATTTCGCTAGGTGGCGCAACAAGAATAATTTATCTTTCTGCTTCTACAGTCTGCTGGAATGTTAACACATGGAATGACGGAGGACAAAGTACTCAACACCAGTGTTTATAGAATTCTCACCTAAACTAGAATATAGTTTATTTTTAGTATATTTTAATTCCTTTATAATAAAAAAATAATTTAGCATAAGGAAAACTTCAGCACAGTAGATAATTTCCTATTTTTCTACTGGCTATTTTGAACCAGGCTTTGAGGGAAAGCACTCTGTAAAAGTAAGTAAATAAAATGGCACTACTTTTTAAAAACCCTTTCTGAAAATATCATCTAGAAGTGAAAACTGTTAACAAATTTCTTCTTACAGCTGTAAAAGTATAATATATAATTTTGTAATACACAATATTTAGAAGTTCTCTTACTAAGATTTTTAAGCATCCAAGAGTTGAAAGAGAGCAATCTATCAGACGAACTGCATTCTCGGTTAGCCATGATCTAATTTGTGATCTGGAATGCAGTTTCCTAGTCAAGTGACCAAGTTGGATTTGATTAGTTTTAAGGTCCTCTAGAGTTTCAGAAAAATCATTCTAGGCACTCTAAAAGTGAGTGAAAATACAATCTGCCAAAAGATAACTTTATTTTATTAAATGATTTTCTAAGAATGAAGTTTAAATGTATATCCTGCTTTAATGGGGTCAGGCCAAGGATCAAAATCGGATAATCTTAACTAGAGCTAACAGTAGGTGGAAAATATGATTAAGGTCATCAAAAACTGTATCTAGAGATGTATTTGTTTTTCTCCTTTTGGATAGGGTAGTTTTTAGAACGTCTTTGAAATATTAGATTTTAGAAAGATTAAAATTTCAAACAGTTGTTATTCATTCTCGGTTTTATAAATGTAGTACCGTAACTGTGATACATTCAGAGTTTCCCAATCATTGGGCTGCAAATAAGTTATAAGTATGCTAAAATACTGATCTTAGCCATCAGGGTGACCAGACAGGGTCCGAGGTGGCTGGAGTTCCAGAGCCAGTAGCCTGTAGACAAGAGTGTTCAGCCTACTGTGCCTACCACATATAATCCTTCAGCATGTCACGGTATGAGAAAGACTGAGAAGCACTGTACTATACCATCTCTGTTTTATCTTCATTTTATCTCTAACATATTACTTGAGAGACCTTTGGAAAACACTAAAATATCTCCGCTAAACTTTCTCCACAGTTAACTTGGTGAGTCTTATATGAAGTTTTCAATAATTACACAATTTCTAGCTGAAATTAATTTCACAAAACAATATGAATACTGATGACTAATAATTAAGAGGGTATTTTAACACAGGGAAAAAATGTATAGTTCCTGTGTTAAATAAGCTAATTTATCTAAAACCTATTTAATAGTAAACAAACACATCATTATGTATGTCATATACTATGCTCTTGGCTCATCAATTTTTATACTGAATTAAACTGCTAAAGATTTTTTTTTTGGTGATCTCTTTTCTATGTTTCTAATATAGAGGACTAAATATAACCTATAAGAAGAATAAAGGTATATAATAATTTTAAAAGTTATTAAATTAATTTTTGAAGCACCATATAAACAGATGCTTATCCAGGTTGGATTTTTTGTGTTAGTTTGAAAATGTATTTGGTAAGTAACCGCAGTGTATATACACAGACTCTCACTTTGTGTGTGAGTATGTGTGTTATTTCCAGGAAAACGTTTTTATTTTATTCCTAGGATTAAGGCCGAAGTCACTGGTACAAATGATGTAAAGAACTAATGCCCGAAATTATGAAATATGTGATATGCAATATCTTAGGCTAGTATATATTTTATGGATAACAACAACACATCTAGAAACAGTACGTGCAAAAATCATGTTAATCTAAAATCGTCACAGAAAGCATCAGTTCTGCAAAACTGTGAAAGCTAATCTCCATTCAAAATGAGTTAAATATTAAACAAACTTCTCTAGAGGAAGAGACTGGCAGATAGCTTTGTCAGTGTTATCAGAAAGATTAACATTCTAGTCATAGATCTTTAAGGAAAAAAAAGTACACCAAGGAGGGACAATGGCTGCTGGGAAGCAAAGGTAAAATCTGACAGATAAAATTCAGTAATAGCAATCAAGGCAAACCTCCCCAAAGACTCTCTTATGTCCTGGTTACTGCCTACTGTATTAAGACTGCCTTTCTCATCACTTAATGCTTATTTTCATCACTTTGCTTAAAATATTGATAATCAATTAGGGCTACGTCTGTTTTGCCACAGAATCTGTGTCACAGTCTATCAGACTGTCAGGGCCAATTCAATCCTCATTCAAAGTTAATTTTTTCTTCATAAATCTGCCTTTGGAGGAGTCATTAGGCGCAGAACATAGCCGGAGGTGCAATCACCTATTCTCTTTCATTAGTGGCAGGCAGAGAAGGTGAGGGAGATTATTAGAACTTTGGAATGATCACAAAGCAGCGTGCTGCCTGTCAGATCCCCCCAACATTTAATTCATCTAGCCAACTCACCAGCACTCTTTGCCAACAGTTTTAAATGGACATTATTCATGAACATCTGTGACATGCTGAATATTCTGAACTGGAAATGATGAAAAAGCAATGCCCCTTTTGACTTTAAAATTAATTCTATGGTCAAAACAATTAAGAATATAACAAACACGTTTTGTGATGTTATTTTTAGTCATCTAAGGTACATTTCAGAAGGAAAACAATTTACTAAAGCTAATAATACACAAATATATAGGGGAAATTAATATATAACATAAAAATTCTTAGTGGTAAGCAATTCTTTAAAGCTTATTTTACCTACATTAGGGATGACCAGGATTTTTTCCCAAAGGTGGTTTTACAATTCATAATAAAGTTTAAATTTCTATTTAATGTGAATATCTTGTTTAGCAACATACCACAAAATAGAATTACTCAGAAGAATTTAATATAGGGCCGATTTAGATAAAAATATTTTATTTGAAATTTTCATGGCCACCATTTTTTGAAATACTACAAATGTCTTAGTTGTAAGAGGTGTATTGTGGGTAGAATGTTGATGGAGAAGCTCAGTGTAATAAAAGAAATGGGCCGTATAACTAAGTAAAAAGAAAACTTTTAGACAACTCATTTTCATTTAAAAAGCTACTATTAACTTTTTCAATAAAAAGAAGATCTGGGTTGTTTGAAATACTTCGTTTCTTTACAGTGTCCCACTCTTTATAACATGGAACAGAGAAATAGTGTTAGTTGCCCCCATACAAACTAAAGACGTGCCTTGCTAGACATACTTTTTCTTGTGGAAATTTATCTGTAAATTATTTAAACATTTACTCACAATACCAAGTTGAGGACACCAAGATTTTAAATGCTATTATCAAAGTCACAATGTTCTAGCACCATAAAATAATTTTTATTAGCTATTAGCCTCAGGAAATAACTGGAGCAGCATTTCCCGGGCTGCGTTCCACGCAATGAGGTGCTAAAATATTCAGTCAAATATATTTGGAAAATACTTGGCTGAGCAAGATTAAACTGTATCTTTACTGCAGAATTCATCAGAATCTCTAATATGCTTGTGTCTCTCTGCGGGGCAGACGTAATGTGGTGATTCCTGAACTTGATTGTGGGACCATTTTTTGACACCACCAGGATAGCAACAGATGTCTTCCTAACCTTCCCAGGCTAACTATTTCTATTCTGTCCACACTGGATCTGATACTCTACACTTGACTTATTTATTTTAAAAATATCTATTGAGCACAAACTATATACCAGGTGCTGTGGAAACTGATAAGGTTACAACAGTGAACAAGACACTGATCTTAAGCTGCTCATAGGCTAATACAGAATTCAATTTATTTATTTGGAGGTCTGTCTTCCCACTGGAGCAATTTGAGAATATGGAATGTGTCTTTTATATATAAATATAAATATAAATATAAATAAATAAATATATATATATATATATATATCCCCAGTGCCTAGCAACTGGTAAACAGAAGAAGCTCAAGAAATACTTGCAAAGTGAAGTAGAACTTCCCTTTTCCTAGATGGTTCCAATGAATTCACACGGGTCCAAACACCAGTTTATCTCCCCGCACCCCCACCTTTCTTCTAAGGATAGTATACACCCTAACCAATCCTGTATATTATGTAATATAAAGCTGGAGAGAAGCTAACTATAAGGAAAAACGCAAATACTAAGCAAGACCGGCAAACTAGCTCCAGTGTAATGACTGTGGCCGCCTTGGGTTCGGAGTCGAGGACTCTGTTGCTTGTTCAGAGGGAAAAGTATCAGGAGCAATTACAAACGACTGCTATCCCCGCTTTTAGAGTTTTTCCATTTTGGAAAGATTCATAATGCAAAAGAGTCTGAATAATAGGAACTACTGCCAGGGCACTGCTCCCACTGCTGCTCCCTCCCCCAGCACCGTCAGGGCTGTATCGAACAGGGACTTTTTTACGCAGGAGACTGCATACTTCTCCAACTGTTAGAAGGGTGAAAACACGAGCTCTGGGCTAGCCCTCCCTGGATGATGCCCTAATCACCACTGTGGAACTAGCCTGCAGGGGAGCTGCTCCCTGTACCACAGGCAGGATGGTGAGAAATCCGGAGGCTGTCACTTGAACTGAAAAGTTCAAGAATGCCCTACTATACTTTACACCAGGAAGCCACCACCACAAAGGCCTCTCGATCTGCCCAAGGTTGGTGACTAGACACCGGAACGCAGCTGGAGAACCCCAGGTCTCCACAGGTGCGCTTGCTAATAGCAACAGCTGAAGCAGCAGGAAGAGAGCCTCCACATCACTTCCACTTTCAAAATTCCGTATGAGTACGTCTAATTGGCGGAACCTAATTCATATCCAGATTCTTAGATGATAAGAATTCTAGAACATGCAAGTTTTTGCTTTCTAGCCTTTGTTGTTAGACAGCAGACTAGAAAATACGATAAATGTTAAAGCGCCAATTCGACATTTACTGAACCTTTGATATGCACCACAAATCTTTCTAAATGTCTTCCGTGTATTAATGCATTCAGTGCTCACAACAATCCTACATGGTTTATTTCCTTGTAGTGAAGGAAACTGAGACACAGAGAGGTGTAACACATGGCTTGGGGTCACACAGTTATTCAGTGATAGAGCCAGGATTCAAAGCCAGGTCGTTTGATCCTAAAAGAGGCTCTTCCCTAGTACTCTGTTTCCTTGGGGGAATAACTTCACCTCTTTAATAGATTAATGATGAGGATGAAATTAATTTATTTTCTACTCAGTTTTGTTTTTTGTATCAATCAAACAGCTATGCATTATCACTTAAAATTTGTATAATGAGGTAGCATTTCGAAGAAATCAGTAGGCTAAATGTGGCTAGAACAATCTGGCTGAAGGTTTATTAGGCTTATATATATGCGACACTGAGAATGGAAGCCTGACTCCCTTCCTAGAGGACAGCAGAATACAAAATATTTCCATTCTGCTTAGAGTGAAAAAAAGACTTGAAATATAATGTTCCAAATGGGAGATGATGTTAAATGCTTCCATATCTGTGGTTTCATAGAGAGAAATACAGCAGTATATTTCAAGAACCAAAAATAGTTCACACTCTTTGATACAATAATTTCACTTCTGAAAATGTGAATCAAAGAAGTTTAAAATGAAAAAAAATATATATGCAGGAAGATATTCATTAAGCGTTATTTTAATAGAAAAGAGCAATAATATAAAAATATTCATCCAGGCAAGTGGCTTATGTTATACTTTCTGAACAAATATAACACCAGTAAAAGTATGCTAAGTAAAATTATGTAACAAGTTGGGAAAATTATTCTGATAGAAATGTAAATACAGGGGCGCCTGGGTGGCGCAGTCGTTAAGCGTCTACCTTCGGCTCAGGGCGTGATCCCAGCGTTCTGGGATTGAGCCCCACATCAGGCTCCTCCGCTAGGAGCCTGCTTCTTCCTCTCCCACTCCCCCTGCTTGTGTTCCCTCTCTCGCTGGCTGTCTCTGTTAAATAAATAAATAAAATCTTAAAAAAAAAAAAAAGAAATGTAGATACAAAAAAGCAGAATAAAGAATTCATTTATGTGCTATAAATATGGATTAAAAAAACAACAAAAAAATCACTCATTATATATTACAAATTTCCAAATGCAACTGATATCTTTCTCAACCCCATAATTTTCACTGATCTGACTGGTGATTCATACACTAGTAATACATATATTTTAATATTTGGTCAACCCAAGTCTACCTCATTATTGTGACTTTAAATTTTTTGGGCTATACTTATGGAATTTTTCCTCTAGATCAACATTTTGTTTTGTTCTAGATAAAACATTTTTGTTAAATTCTACCTCCTGCAAAACTGAAACTACAAATAAACAGCATAACCTGTTGGAATTTTGAATAACTGCTAAAGTAATGCATTAATTTGGAGACCATGGAAATCTTCACAATATTCAATCTTCCCATCTAATGGCATAGCGTGTGTTTTCATTTCTTTAAATCACTTGTGTCTTTCAGTAAAGGTCTGTGGCTATTCATGTAGGTTCTGACATTTCATTCTAGTTCCCTTTCCCTTCCAACTCCCCACTTAAAACACTTTTTTTGAGGGAGTTATTTCTGTGTCTCACTTTTCCAGCACCCACTCATTCTTCAGTCCATTCTAATACAGCTTCTACGTTTATGACTCAACCAAATTTACTCTTCAGTGACTTCTACATCACTAAATTCACTGGCTATTTTTATTTAAGATAAAAGTAATAAGGAGTGTGTGGCTGGTTCAGTCGGTAGAGCATGCAACTCTCGATCTCGGGTTTGTGAGTTCAAGCTTCACATTGGGTGTAGAGATTACTTAAAAAATAGTATCTTTAAAAACAAACAAACAAATATGTAATAAGTAATGAAATATTTCAAACCTATTAAAATACAGAGAATACTATAACACAATTCAAATTAATAGATGTTAATATTTCATCATCCCTGTCTCCTATACTCTTGCCATCATCTAGTATTGTAGGACTTCTTAACTTGTGACAACCCCAGTGGTCTGAAGTGACATCTCCTTTTTTAGGTACATGCGGTTCTCTGCTTTCTAGAGAGATTAGATCTTCAAAAATTGGCCACTAGAGTTATTCTCCTCAGAACTGCCTCTATCCTTAGCCTACTTTATTGTAAATGGTTTTTCTTTTTCTCCTTGATTTCTAGGATTTGAAAGGCTGCTTTATACAGTCTAGATGCTAGTCAATTGTCAGTTATACATATTGCAAGTATTGCTCCCAGTATGTGGCAAATCTTTGATTTTACTGCATCTTTTTTCGGAGGTGTCTAATTTTACTGTATTTTTTAAATAAAGATTTTATTTATTTGAGAGAGAGAGAAAGCATAATCAGGGGGCGGTGCAGAGGGAGAGGGAGAAGCAGGCTCCTTGCTGAGCAGGGGATCATGACCTGAGCCGAAGGCAGACGCTTAACTGACTGAGCCACCCAGATGCCCTTATTTTACTGTATTTTTAAACACACACACACACACACACACACACACACACACACACACTCTTTTTCATTTACGTAGTTTATTGAATAAATAAAGCAAAGCTTTATTATAGATTTATTAAAAACTACTTGTTAATATTAAGACTGGCATAAATGTTTTACCTATGTGAAATCTGCCAAATGCATACCACACAGCCCTGAAATAAGGGTCAAATACATCTGCAAATAAGACTTGAGTTTTCCAGATAATTCTGAAATTTAAGCTTTCATTAAAAACATGTACTAAGAACTGTCCATTTTTTTAAAATTGTGTTTCTATTAAACTTACTTTTGTCTGTTTAAGAAATCCTTTCCTATCCTTAGATCACAAAACTAATCACCTCTATTTTCTTCTAAAAGTTTTAAAATTTCACTTTTTACATTTAAGCTTTCTGAAATCCCCATGCAAATAATAAATTCCTTCAATACTATTATTTAAAAAACCCAACTTTCCCTCACTTGCATGTAATGTAAGTTGAGAAATGTATTGATATGTGGGGATGTTTCTGGGCTCTCTCCTCCTTTCCATTGATGACACCACTTTAATCACTGTAGCTCTGATACAGAATCTTATGATATGATAAGATAAATCCCCACCCTGCCTTCCTTCTCCCTCATAGTTGTCTTGACTATTCTTGGCAATTTGTTCAACATGATTTTTGTTTTTGAATGAAGCTTTAAAATTCTTTATTAAAAAACTGAAACTTTTCCAGATTTAGGTTATATACATGAAATTAAACCAATTTCTGATGAAAACCAAACACATACATACCATCAAAAACACTTGTATTCTGGGACTGGGGATGAATAGGTGGCAAAAAACATTTAATAATGCCTGAACCATATAGCAAAAACCCAGTTGTTTTTAAAAGTAATTTACCTTTTGAAATTTTCTGTTTAAGAAAATTTTGTGAAATGACCTATTGACTCTGCCATCTGTGGTTCATGATGTTAAGGTCTGTTGGGCAAGTAAAGGAGTTTCCAAATCTGGAACCAATAATCTGCCCATACACTTTTCATCCTATTCTGTTCTTACATTATGGTTTCTATTCCTTACTTTCTCTCTTGAATCATTTTAACATTTATTTTATAGGTTCTGTGCTGGGGGAGGGAGCTTAAAGAACCGGCATTTATTTTCTCACAGTTCTGGAGGTTGGAAGTTCAAGGTGCCAGCAGGTTTTTTTCTCAAACAGCTTAAAAATTTGTAGTTTTGTCAAGTATTGATTTATTCTTGGTAGTTTTTATCAGGGTTTTTAAACCTGTATTGTAGATATTATCCTATGCTTTTCATTTTGCATTTTTGTCCTATCTTTGTAAATTTTAGCTTTTCTTTATTACCTACAAGAAACCTTATAATTCTATAAAGCTAAATAACAAAGTAAAATCACAGAGTTGATAGGCAGTGTGGTAGAGCCCAGAACTGGATGCAAGCTTTCAAGCCCTAAATGCCAGATAGTTATCACCACGCTCATTTGTCTCCATTTTATTTCTCCTTTTCTCCCCCTCTTACTTCAGATAACATATATTTTTCTTATATTCTAATGATAGCACATAGTAAATATGGCTTAATTTTTTCTTACATTTTCTTGTGCTACTACATTTCAAGAGTCAACTTTCTGCTATATTTTTAGGCAATGTTCCCATTGTCTCTTGCATGGTCTTTTCATTAGCCTAAGGCCACTTGCTTCTCTCAAAACTTAAGAATATTCTATTATCTCAAATTCTCTAGATGCCAATTATTCTGTTTCTGTCATTACCTGACCTTCCCACACTCATTAATTCTGGATCTTATCAATTCTACCTCTAACACAGTCTGTCCACTTCTCCCCATATTTACCGCCACTACCTTAAGTCCACTGTCATCTTTCACTTTAATTGCTACAGTAACTTTACTAATCTTTCTAAAACCAGTTTTGTGACAACCTTATCACATTGCCACCACTACCTTTACCATCACTACTAAATCCATAAACCACAGGCAGATGAATTTTCTAAGAATGGATTCTAATCATGCCATGCCCTACAACAGCTTTCTACTTATGAAGAAAAGCAAAATCCTAACATTAACATGGCTTATAAGGCCATGAATCAGCTATTCCTTGTCTACCATACTAGCTTTATTTAAGCTATTCTCAATCATTGTATTTCTATGGATCCATCCATACAGGTCTTTGTTTTGAAAATGTACCATGGTCCTAGTGTGACCAATGTTCTTGCCTGGGACTTCCCTAGTTTTAACACTGAAAATTTCACACCTTGGAAAAACTTTCCTCCATCCTAAATAAGCGATACATTTTAAACTATTGTTGAATAGAGGAAAAATAAATGCATTTTTTTAGCCTTGGCAGTTATATGCTCTTATTAGTCTATTCTTACCTTTCGTTGTACTTACCAAAATTATTGAATTATTAATTGTACAAATAACTATCTCCTGCTTGCTTTCCCCAAGTTCCATAAAGGCAGTACCTGAACTGTCTCCTAGCATTTAACAGTGTTGTTTGCATACAGAAAGTGCTCAGTATTTTTTAAATTAAAAGCAGTGAAGTTTATTTTAGTTATTTTATACTTTTGTTTTCTTGCTTTATGAAAGAGTTTTTATTAGACTTTATGATAGATAAATGGAGGAATACAGGAAAACTATCTATATCTATATCTATATCTATATCTATGCTATTTTATGTCTTCAAGAAAACTAGAATTTCATTTATGTTGGCTTTGTACATTTGAATAGCCATAAATTCTTAAGATTTGAAAAAGATCTCAGAGACCACCTAGTTCACTTTTCTCATTTTTATAGAGAAAAACTGAGGCCCAGACATGTTAAGTGACTTGTTCAAAGTGACACAGCTAATTAGTGACAGAGCCAGTCCAGGAACCAAGACCTTATTACTCTCCTAATAGAAATCTTTCCACACTGCTAATTAGAGATGATCACAGTTCCTTAGGCTACCATAGAGGTGGAGGATTCTCAGATCCTTGTATGTTTGGCTAATTTACCATGTCTCAACACAAGGCACTTTAAATCTTTTCACAAACTTCAATATTTTCTACCAAATGTGTTTCCTTATTCATAAAGAGTGTGCCACCACTTAGCCCTCTAAATGGAGGGCAGAGTTCAGGCTTATTGCATTTATCTTATCCCCAGAGCCTAGCACAATGCCTGGCATATGTGAGATACTGATGTTTGTTGAGATAATATATGACAGAATGAATGTGCTGCATGTGTGAGCACATATGCCAAAATACTCAACAAGTAATTTCTTCAAACCCTTTTGTAAGACAAGGAGTTTAGGATCTTGCCTATGAGAAGAAAATAAGAGAGGTAGAGAGGGGTTGGGGGAAGTAGAGAAAATTAGAAAGCATGAATGTGTGTATGTTTGGGTTAGTAAACAACCTTGGCTTATTTCAAAGGATTATTAATTTAAAAAAAAGTTAACAGGAAAACGCACTGCTAATATTAAGTATTAAGCTTTGAGCATGTTGCATTAGGCTCCTTTGTGTGAAATTTAAAAGTGTCTGTTATGTGTATACTCTATATCTTTGGGCTTTTAGAAGATACAAGTCTATTTTGTGAGGGTTAGAAACCATAACAAGGTGTTACGCTGGCAAATCTATAAAGGCAGCACAAAAGTAGGGGGCATTGTTACCTGATGAACCTAAATATGAAACAGATACAAATCCAAACTGAAAGTGTCAGTTCTTCAAATCTTCCATGAAATAAAAATCACAAATCACATGGTTTTAGAGGTGGAGAATGACTTTCATGGATCTTATCATCATTAGGGTAAGTGACCCACTTAATCAAAGTGGATCGGTACTACGTCCCAGGATGTTTTCTTCCTCACTTCTGTCGAAAGAATAAAAATCATAAATAAAAATAAAACTCAAGTTTTTAGTTAGTTACAAATAAATTCTCACCTAGGATGGTAAAGAAGTATTTGCTTGAATATCTCCATAATTGGCCACTGTCTACTTGTGCATTGTGTTGTGAGCCTATGACCACATCTGAGAGCTGGGGCATAAGTTTTTCTCTCTGATGTAGAAAACATGATAAGAGGATGCCCAAAGTCCTAGTAGTAAGTACGATTCAGTGGGGTCCTTGCATCTTACACCAACTTGATGAGAAATCTTTGTAAAGGTCTACACAATGATTGTTTCACTTACTTCTACACATTATGAGTACATTCTAACTCTAGCTAAAATTTGATAGAAATATAATTGACACAATCCAAATACATTTGTAATGACACTCATTAAAATGTGACCAAAGCAAATTCAATTGGGTACTTAACAGTGAGCTTTCACCAAACAGGTAATTAAAAATTTTTTTAAATTTCATGATAAATATTTTCAAGGTAAATCTTTATTTTTGTCATTTGAAAAATATCAAGGCATAGACTTTAGTTGATATCTATAACACTTATTTTCTTTCAGTTCTTTACTGCTAGAAATAGTCTTGAATGTTGAAAATCCTAAATCCCTTTCTTATTGACCCAGTATGTTTTCTTATAAAGTTCATTTGATTAAAAACTTGGATTATCTGTTTTGAAGGTAGGGTAAACCATAATTTGAATCCATTTAAATGAGATCACTTGCTTGGAATTAATTATGATAAACTGGTTGGTAAGAACAGGACTTATAAGTGAAAAGAGGCTTTGAACGGGTTTGTTTTTTTTTTTAAGATTTATTTATTTGAGAGAGAGAGAGTGCACGTGAGCGTGTGTGAGTGGGGAGAGGGCAGAGAGAGAGAGAGAGAATCTCCAATAGACTCCTGGCAGAGTGTGGAGTCTGATGTGGGGCTCAATCTCACCACCCTGAGATCATGACCTGAGCCAAAAGCAAGACAGATCAAGGCATGCTACTTTTCTCAAATTTGACATTTGATGGCAACACTATCAAGAATTTTCTAGGACCACAGTGAGAACTTAGTAAGATGAAGTATGAAATAGTATGAAAATTTCTGCTCTGCTCAAGGCTGTAAAAAATTGGAATTGTTTTGTTGATATGTTCTCTTCCTTGGGTGGGTGAAGCATTGATTTTTGAGGAAAACTCGAGGCTTTCTTGGAAGTATCCCCTCTTGGCCTGCCTTCCTGTGGAGGTAAGAGGCTGGTTATCTAGGAGGGAGTACTGATGAAGTTCCTTGGTTTCCACAAAAGAACAGCAACCTATCACCTGTTTGTCTCTAAAGTGTAAGAATCCACCTCAATCAACCTCATACAGTACCTGTACTTCAGGTCCCTTTAAGAGCAGAGAAGACTGAAATGGCTCCTAGTAAAAGAGCCTATGTTCACATAGGAAGAATTATTGTAAAAACAGGCATTTTCTCTGTTTCTCCATTTATACTGGGCTTTAATTAAATTCAAGTAGATACATCACGATGCTATATCCTTGGATCATATTTTCCTAATAGACTAGATTTCATGATGGTGCTTTTATGGCTTTTATTGATGGATATTAAAAATAAGAGGTGCACAAACCTATTCACTTCTTGCAATTACGATGTTGAGGATATTATATACTATATCACATATGATGATGACAATGATAAGAGAGTAAAAAGCACATAAAATAACATGAGTATTTCCAATATTTCATTAAATAAGAAAATCCCCTACATAAAGCCCCATGTGAGAATTCCTTTTTAGTAAAAGCTTTGTGGTGAAACTTGCAGTTCTCTTTGAGAACCTACTTTTGGCTTTGGTTGTCAAAAACCACAGAACGAATGACAGCAGCTCTATAGGTGCTTTTGATGTATGAATTTTGTTCTATTTTTCTCTTGCTCTTGACTGATTAATGTATATTTTTCCTTTTTTTGATTTTTAAAAATTCACAGATCATCATTATATTGCTTTGCTATAGAATCCCTCAAATACTTTATAGAATAAATTAACAGATGAATAAGAACGTAGTAATACTGGATAGTAATGTTCTCCCTGTAGGTGAATTCTGATGACCAAATGAGTTAAAGTATATCAGCTGTACAGCACCTGGGACACAGCATGGCCTCAACCAATTTAAGTTCCCTTACCTAATCATTCTCTTCAGATGTACTATAAAATTTTACAAATAACCTCATCACTCATGTACTTACCTCTCATCTTTTTTTTTATAGTGAAACTGTTTTATAGGAAATCGTAATAGTTTTTCCCTCTTACCATACTGTCCCCTTAGGGAAATCTCAGAGTAATTTTTTTCATAGTGGTAACTTTTGACTTCTACAGAAAAGCTACAGGAGAAGTTAAAGAAGGAGAAAAGGAAAAAAATTTATATGTGAAGCTGAGACCTCTCAAAAATAAAATAAATGCCTTCAGGTAAGCAGAGTGATGGTGGCACCAAAGTTGCTTTGGGAGACGGGGGCAAAGTTGGGAAAGGGAGAGAATTATATCTGATGGTGATGTTATTTGTAAAAATTTCAAATATTTATAAATTATAAACTATAGGTCTCATTTCAGGTGTCCATTGCAACAGCATGGGTATTAATTGGAAGTGCTGGGGCACCTGGGTGGTGTAGTCGGTTAAGCATGGGACTCTTGCTTTCCGCTGGGGTCGTCACCTCAGGGTCATGAGACTGAGCCCTGTGTTGGGCTCCATGCTCAGTGTCTGCTTATGATTCTCTCCCCCTCTCCCTCTGCCCCTCCCCTCTGTGTGCTCTCTCTCTCAAAATAAATAAATAAATCATAAGAAAAATAGTAGGAAGTGATGTGTTGAGAATTCTGAAGTTACATCTGGACTCAGCATGAAAAAGTACTCTGATCAACTAGCAATATGTTATACATGCAGCCTAAAGAAGTGGAGATCAATGTTTCATATTTGCTGTCTCTGCTGTACCAAAATAAGACAATAATAACAAGGATGATGATGTTAGGACAACTGGAGTTATTGTAATCAGTTAAAGTACAAGTGACATATATAAATTCAAAGAGAAGAAAAAAGTGATGAAATTCTTTTTCTGTTTTACTTATATATTACCATATATCTTCAAACATTTTTTCATAGACATCCTTAAGACACAGAAATTCTAAAAAGACATTCCTAAGCAGAAAATACCAAATGGCTTCCAAGGTTGAATTCTGAGAACTATTTCCAAAAATATTTACTCCCTTGAAAATGTTACTATGCAGAAAGGAAAAGCATTCACCTTTATATGTCAGTTATCTTTGTTATGAAATACACCAACCCAAACTCATGCTTTAAACAACCACAATCATTAATTTTGTTTATGAATTTGCATTTGGGCAGGGTGCGTCAGGATAGCTTGCCTCTGCTCCATGCAGCACCAACTGGGGCAACACAAAGGCTGGGACTGGCTTGACAGCTGGGGGTGCCGAATTTCTCTGAAAACTTGCTCAGTCATTTGCCTAATGGTTGTTGCTGGCTGCAAGGTAGGAATTCAGTTGGTATGGGCAGTCAGAACACTTATATGTGGCCCTTCCATGAGGCTGTTTGGCTTCCTCACAGCATGGAGGCTGGTCTCTATGAGCAAGTGTCCCAAGAGACAGGAAGTGAAAGATACCAGTGTCTTAAGGCCTAGATCTGGAAACTGGTACAGTATCACTTTGCTGTATTCTAATGGTCAAGTAGTCACAAAGCCAGATTCAAATGGAGAGGCCATAGACCTGTTCCTAAAAGGAAGAAGTGTCAAAGAATTTGGGGGCCATATTTTCAAACTGACAGAATTTCAAACTACCAAAATGGTTGAGAGAGGGACAAAAAGAGAAAGTTAACAGAAGAGAAAAAAGGAAACTAGAAAGTAAATAAAAGAAATTACTATAAATATCAATAGGATGGCAATAAAGGTATGAAATGACTAAATAAAGAAAGCATTAAATTTGATAGCACAAATAAAATAGGTATTGAGCATGTGTGATATATACCTAGTGACCTTCAGGATAAAAGATATGGTCATATGTTCTGAACACTTGGAACAGTTTGTGATATATTAAAGGAAAAGTCTAGATATATCACATCTGGAATTCAATGAAACTTTAAAATCAAGGGCTGATAAAAAAATCTAATAAAGCAAAAACAACTTACAAATAGTTAATCAGTGCAAATTTATGCTAATTATGTATTTGAAATCAAATATTAATGAAGCCTTCCATGAACCATTATAATAATTTGTTTTAATATAACTCAAAATAGTAGTCTTTGTCAGGCTCCTTATCTTGTCCAAGAGGCAAAAATATAAAATTATTATATCTGAGATAACACATAACCAGTAGTTTTGTTCTTCTATAGTGAGTTTTGGTTCAATTAACTCACATAACACTATTAATTAATAATGATAAAAAATCAATATTTACTGAGTTATTACATATTAGCAATTATTCTAAGTGTTTTACATGTATTAGCTTATTTAACGTTCAATATTAATATCCCATTTTTTCCGTGAGGAAACTGAGACATGAGGATTTCACTGATTATTCAAAGTCACTCAACTAGTAAATGATAGAGTCAAAACTAATACAGGCAATCTGACTCCAGAGGACCAAACCCAACCCACTACACTCTGTAAAAGGCAAAGAGTAGCAGTACACGTGACTGAAAAGGCATTCTTCACATTCCATGATAAAACAGCTGTTTTCAAATATGTAGTAGAATCTTTCAAGCTAGATCATTTCATCAAAAAAAAAAGAAGAGTTAAATAGAAATGAAATAAAACGACTTTTTCTCAAACCCTATCTCTTTGGAAACAGGAAGAAGGTCATAAAGGTATAAATAATAAAAAAAAAAGAGATGATGATAAGAGGAACAGTTGTAATATGTTCCCTGCTTTCCTGTCTCACACTGTCTTCAATTAAACATAATGAGATTGTTTGTCTACGAGCAAATACAGGGACTATGGAGGATACTTTTAACTAACAATGAAATCATGAATGACACCCAACAGAACTTCTATTGACTGTGTTCAGAGGAGATCCATTTGTAGTCCTCAAGGGACCCTCAAGGGTTAAACCTGAACAAAACTTCATTTTATCCTATCTAATGAAGATCAAAGTTAATGCCTCTTAAAGAAGGGATTTGCTTGCAAGAAAATGATAAACACTCAAAACTCACCATCTGCTTTTATTGTTCTAACATGATCAAATACTAGAAAGACTAACAAAAAGAATTTTTTTAAGGATAGTTTCTTAATGAAAATCAGAGAGAAATTGACTGTAAGAATTGTCAACTGTGGGACGCCTGGGTGGCTCAGTCAGTTAAGTGTCTTGGCTTTGGCTCAGGTCATGATCCTGGGGTCCTGGGACTGAGTTCAACACCAGGCTCCCTGCTCAGCGGGGAGTCTGCTTCTCCCTCTGCCCCTCCCCCCCTTGTGTGTGCAAGCGCACTCTCTCTGTCAAAATAAATAAATAGTTTTTTTTTAAAAAAAGAATTGTCAATTGTAAGAATGTTCCTATATAATTAATCTTCCAGTTCAGTAATGGAGATTACTAAACTTTTAACTTAAACCTTTAAGGGAATGATTTTTAGAGTGGGGAGTACTGAGGGGGGCATGGACCTCCTTAATTCCCATTAGCTATTTTTTTTAAAGAAGACTTAATATATGCACTATTCTAGATGGTGAAGATAGAGAGATGACCTACGAAAGTTCTAAAGAAATAAAGTCCAATAGAGGAGGCCGACAAGAAAATCCACTTTTATAACACTGTAGTAGTAAGTTCTACAATACAGATATTCAAAAAGAATACAGAACAGGAACACAGCTCTCAGTCTGACAGACAACAGATAACTAAGACTTCCAAGGGAGGGTGACACCTGAAGTGATTCTTAAAGGATCAGATTTTAACCAAAAAGAGGAACCAAACACAATGCCTCTGAAATAATAATTTGAATGACTTGTATTTTATGGTTCTACAGAGTTCACTGCAGTTACATGAACAGGACCAAGAATCATCAGATAAAAATCAAAAACATTCAAATCATATGTATTATGATTTTCATCCTTCCTCCCTCCTTGTTTTTCTCTTTCCCTGTATTTTTTTCCCCACCAAACATTCAAAATCTGTTTTATGAGCCAGGTATTTTTTTAAGCAACGAAGACAGGAAAATAAAGAAAAAAAACCTCTTTGAAATATCTTAAGGCAAGTTGGAAATCATATTTTTTTTTTTCAAATAAACATGGAAGAGCTCTTTTAAGCGTTTAGAGACCATCTTGAATTATCTTTAGGATAAAAATGGCAGGTAACAAAGATACCAAACAATGGCTCACAACTGAAAGCAGAATGAACACGGATATTGTTTCACATCTTAAATATATATCCTATAACTCCAGTGAATGAGGAGGAAGGAGTAAGTAGGTTGGGAAGAGTTATATTCAGTCATTCATAAATATTTATTGATTATAACCAAGCAACTCATATCTGGAATATATGTCAAGAGTGCTTTCCAATTGCTAAGAAAAACATGTAACAACAGGAAAACGAGCTAAACACTTAGGTAGACACTTCATAAAATGAGAAACCGAAGTGGCTAACAAACAAACGAAAAGATACTAAACCTTTCTGGCAATCGGAAATGTAAATTTAAAGTACAATTATTTACGTTTGGCTAAAATAAAAGTCTGACAATACTACATATGAGAAAAATACACTATTTGGGGAGAAAGAAATAGGTATAACCACTTTAGGGAAGTCTCGCATTGCCCAGTAAGATTGAAATTACACATACCCTATGACACAGCAATTTCACTCTTAGGTATGGAGTTTACACATGATCATGTCCAATCATAAAAGGAGATCAACTTCTACAAGAATGCTCAGAACAGCCTTGTTCAATACAGCTGCAAACTGAAGACAACGAATGTCCACCAACATACAAAAGGTTAAAAAAAAAAAAAAACCACTGCAGTATATTCATACAGTGAAATATTAACATTAAAATAAAAATTAACACACTACAGCTACATGCAAACAGATGAATCTTAGAACGCTGAGAAAATAAAGACCCAAGAGAATACGTACTATATGATTCCAATTTAAAACAGGCAAAACTTAACTAACTATAGTGCTTAGCAATATATACTTAGGTGGTAAAACCATAAATAAAAGCAAGGGAGTGATTACCATAAAGAGGGGAAGGTGGTAGTTATGGACAGAAAGGAAAAAAATGAGGACTTCCGAGGGGCTGGCAAAGTGCTGTTTCTTGATCTTGGTGGTACAACACAGGTACAGGCTTCATAATTTGGTGATCTGTGCACGTACATATACTTTCCCCTATATTTCATACTACAAAAAATTAAAGAGAAAAATCCTAAGGGGAACTGTGAAATGCTGAATGGCTGAAAATACAAAAGAGGTAAAAGAGTCAAAAAAGAGAGAAAGAGATTCGTTGAGCACCTTCTACATGCTAGAAACTATGCTGGGTGTTGAGGACTTAGTGTAGAAAAGAGACACAATCTCTCCAAAAGTCAGAAAAGGTCAAATAATTGCAAAAATCATATTTAATTAAAAACTGATTGCTATGAAGGAAAAGTTCACAGTGCTTCAGGAGGCATTTACACATTTCGTTTTAGGTGTCAGGAAGGCTTCACTGAGGTATAAAACGTAAGCTCAAACCTTAATAATAAGCTTACATTAATCTGGGAGAGAGGGAGGAGGTAAGTATCTTAGGCAGATGGAATAATATATGTAAACCAAGGAGGTGAAAGCAGGTTGATGCAAATAAGGAACTAAAAGCAGGCTGGTGTGGTTAGACTCAGTAAAGTACAGTACAAGATGAAAATGAAGTAGACATGGGCAAATCACGGAGAAACTTATAGCCATATTAGGATTTTATCCTAGGGGCAATGGAAACCACTGAAGTTTTTTTTTTGTTTGTTTTATTTTGTTTTGTTTTTTGTGTGGGGAGTGACATGTTCCAACTTACAGTTTAAGATCATTTTGGATGCTATATGAGGAATGAATTATAGGGAGCAAGACAGGACAGAAGAATAAGAAGGCTATTACAATGGTATAGGCAAGAAGCGATGATGACTTGCCTAGAGTGAAGGCAGGGAAAATGGGATCAGTGGTAAGATTAAAATGTCTGTTAGGAGGCTACTGAGCGTGCTTATAGAATGGATGTGGCAGGTGAGGACCTTGCCCAACCGCTGTTTTGAGCAACTGGAGAGATGTAATGGAGGGACAAAGAAAGAGGAGCGGGATGAGGATGGCAGCAGGAAGAGAAAAGAATTCAGGACAATCTTGCCATTTGCCATTTAAGTAGAGATGATAGGCAGTTAGCTACAGTAAGTCTGAAGTTCAGAGAGGGGGTTGGGTTAAAACTGAAGCACTGTTGCACATGGATGATATCTGACGTCCTGGGAATGGAGGAGATCACTTAAGATGAAAATATAGAATGGGAAAAAAGTAAGCACAGGACCATTCCATGAGGAACACTTAGGAATTAGGTAGAGAAGGAGACTAGAAGGAGTTTATTAATGGAGTAAGACTGAATAATAGCAATGTATGACATGGGGGACAAATACCCGGTTAATGAACCCGGCCCCTCAAGATAGTGCAAGTGTGAAAGACAGTCTTTGTTAGTAATGGTCACATACAGAAAATACTAACAACTCATTTTCTAAATACTGATTGTGTAAAATTCATACTTTTCTGCAACAGTCGAACCATATCCGAAAAGGAATTAATCCTCCCTTAACCATATTCATTTTCCTGTGCTTCCTCTACCTTGTTTAATGATATTACCTGGATGGCTTTACCTCTCCTATACTTAGTCAGTTTTGTAACCTATATACTAATAAATTCATAAACAACATTTTTAATTTGCCCTCTTTTGTGTTTATTACCTCTGTGGTTCTAGTTTTCACTATGTGAAGCACAGTTCAAATCACATTACTCTGTGTGTAGAGGCATCAGCTCCTGAAAGCCTGTAGGTTTAATGAGCACCTACCTACCATGTGCTAGTCACTTTTATGAAAGGATGCAGAATGTGCTATTGAACAAAATCCCTGCCCCTATGGAACTTACTTTCTCGTAGTGAAACCTGACGCTCAGACACCAACGAGGCATAACATATAATGTTACAGAGTAAAGAGTGCTATGAAGAAAAATAAGGCAAAAAGATTATGAGAGAGAGAAAACAAAGCATAACATTATGTCTGTCCATCTTCAACTATGCTTCTAGCAAGTTCCATGTGTAGCTATATTTGTCACTTCATTTCTTCTGTCTTTCCTTATAGTACTTTGTTTCTGGCCTGTAAGCTTTAGGAGGCAGGGACTGATTCTCTATACCCCTCTAGCTCCTCTCACCTGGCAGATATTGCATTCAAATGCACCATTTTTTATGAAGTCATCAGTGTTCCTAAAAGATGACAAAAAATTCACTCTAAATGATTATCGGCAACAATTAAAATGTAAACAAAATCTCTAATTTGCTCATTTTTCTTCCTGCTATGGCTATTTGCCTCTACTTATTTCTCAGCAATGACATATGGTCTTAGTAATGTTTATAAATTAGTTAATGTTTATCAGGAGAGCAAATCACACTATGTCTGCATTACCACTTCAATTCTCTGGCTAGATGACCTGTCACCTTTATTAAGGGGCGCAGTCTGCCAGCGTTGGCTAAATTTAGCAAAGTAATAAGTTGTGCTTGTTTACTCTCGGATTTCTAAGTAAAACTGCTGTATTTTCCAACATAACTTTGATGATTAAAGTCCCTTAATCCTAAGGTTAAGAGAATAAATTTTACTACTGGCACAATTAAAGCCAGCTGATCAAGGCACCTAAAGTCAGTCTCAGCACAGGCAAAGAACATCTGATGGAATGCCTGTTGTGAAAAGCTCCTTGGGGTGTTGTGTATCCTTCCCTGGCCAACCCCAACCTCTCTATCACAATCTCACTTCACAGATAGGAAAGCTGACGTGCACAGTGATTACATAACTTGTGAAAATTATACGGGCAATAAGAGGCAAAGCCAGGATTAGAATTCAGGACAGCTCTCTCCGGTCCTGTCAGGGTTGTTTTCACCAGCTCTTGTACTTCTGAAGCTCGACCACCAAAAATCTCTGACATAGCAAGTAAGACTGAAGGATGTTGTGTTAAGCAAAGTTCAAGAGGATTACTTCAGAATTGCTTAAAAATCTAGAATATGTTAATGTATGCTGACAGGCTCTAAAAGAAGTACCCAGGATTTTCAAATGTATTTGGTGAAGAATTTTTTTTAACGGAACACTTATTAATGGAGCAACATGGAAAATAGTTTGGGGAACTTAAATCTGCCTCCTTTATTTTCAACTTAATTTGACTTCATTAAAACACAGTTATAAGAAGCCCAGGATTCACAGTTTATATATCATAAAGAATCTGAATTGATTTTACTTAATCTACCAAATAATGTAAGTTGTGAGGCAATTATTAATTTGTAGTGAGTGGTATCCGGTCAGGTCCTCTGAGTTCATTACCCAAATGTGATATTTTGATCAGTTAGGAATGGTGGTCATTGCATGTACATTTTTACAGATACAAAAATAAACTGTATGTGTTTAAATTAGTTACAAAATGAAGCAAGTTAATGGCATGGTTTTTAATAGATCGAAGTGAACTCTTAAAGACATCCACATTCCTGGAATTAATCATGTTTTATTCCCCTTTCATAATGAAGGCATTTGAAATCTGCATTTCTGGCAAATACGTTTAAATTTTAATTCTTTAATTCTTCCTTTGACAACGCGAATATTTGATTTCAATTGCTTTAAAACAAACTCTAAAAATCAATAACAAAAAGGACAAAGTAGTTTTGAGACTGTGATAAAAATAGATACTAAAATGCTACTGGTTATACAGGATCTGTTGTGAATAGGTCAGCTCAAGGTCCCAGGTAAACATCTTGTTTGTGTCCTGAAGCCTTGTTTTCTGTATGCCTTATACTCTCAGTAGGGTCCTCCTACTCGGGTCTAAACATGGGGCCACTGCACCCTATCGATCTTCTTTAAATCTCCAGAATAATAAATTTCAAGGCAACACAGCAGAAGCCGACTAAAGCCCTTTAATTACATCACTGCTGAAAGGAAATCATTGATCAATGGCATTATGGGAAAATAAACTGCCCCCCAAACCAGATCAAAGTCAATAAAATAGCTGACTAGCTGCCCCATTTGGGACTTCTGCTAGATTAGTGCTCATGGACAAGCAAAAGAGATGATTCTAATGCATGCTGCTTACTGTCTTTTTGAAGCTCTCCCTGGCAGGTGTCATGCTCTGAGCATGGTTTTTGATTACTCTAATTAAATATAATATTATCAACAGATCTTCATATTGATCCTTAAAATCCCCCCTTCTAAATGAAAAATTAAAAGCCTAGAGAGAGGGCCTCATAGGGTACGAGGTTATTTTAATGATTTTACTCCTTTATCAATTTTCTTCATGTTGTATTATTCTAATATTTATCAATATCCAGGTACCAATTAGCTTAGAAATTCTAAATAATATGCAAAATGAATAATTTCATAACTTGCTCTTCCTGAGATTAGACAAATTTGGTTTACATGAAGTTACATTCCTTGGCTAAAGTCTAAATAAATCATTTTTCTTATTAAGCGTTGCTGACTGTGCTGGTCACTATTCTTTATTGAAAGTGTTATTTTAATACATTGTCCAATATATGTAATGCAATAAGGCAAAGAATTCTTTTCTGTCAGGTAATTAGGTCAGAAAACTGTAAAAACATTTTAAGAAAATAATTTTATAACAGCTTATGAGCATCTGTTTTTACTTTTCAAATAGGCAAGATACTTTAAATGTTTAATGTCCTATTCCACACATGAACATTTCAAGATGTTTTCTTGTACTTGATTAAGAATAATAATCTGCAAACAAATTTGAAAGCCTCAAATCTCTTTTCAAAAAGAAGAAAGTATAAATTTAGAACATTTAATATTTATAAACTTATCAGTGCTTTAGTATTGTATAATAATAAAATGTAATGTTATCTTTAGAGTAAATTTGAGAATTTTGAGAATAACTTAAATTTAAGAACATACAAAGGGAAACCTAAAATATCAGATGCAATGACTCATTTATGGGTATTACTTTAGCAACTCGACCCAGGAAAAGCTAATAGCCATGCCTTCTTCCCATTCTACATTTCTTCTTATTCATTCCCTATTCCCTCAGGTGGTTCTCATTGCTAATGCCCAAATGGCATCAACCTGTTGTTTAGCACATCTATGAAAAGGCGAGCCTGCTGGCTAGTTTACCAAGGGATTAAAGCCCTGAAACCACTTCAATCTGCTACTTTGTTTCCATGTAAAAGCCTTACCCATGACATCAGTTCCCCACGTTAAAACTGAAAATCTCCTTAAAACAAAGAAAAATTCAATGTGAGAACTGTTTAAGAGAGAAACTGTATGCCAAAAAATATTCTGTGCCCGTGAACGATGCAATGAAATTGCATTCTGTTGGTCAAGTCCTGCATTGTATATAAAAAGAATTTCAGGTATTAAATGTTTACCATTTCATAAAATTAACAGAATTAATGCAGGCACCAATGGTAGTCTGAGGGAATATTGGGGAACCAGAAGGATTAATGTAAAACCGGATATAGATTATACTTCATCATTGTAGCATACTATTTAATTAAAATTCATATTTGTGTGTATTTTGTTGAATGTAAAACATTATGGTAACTGCATTAATTCATACTGGAAAACAAAAAAACAACTTCTTGAGGTTTTGTTTTAATAATAATAAAGACCTAAAGATTCATTATTCCCACAAAAATTGACAGGCACGCATACCAATTAATTTTTTTATATGAAAAATACCTGTTAATTCTATTTTTTAGGTTGGAACAAGCTTTAATTTGATACATTTTACACAAAACACATTTATAGTTTTTCCTATTCAAAGTTTATTTATAGTTCAGTAAAAATCATAGTGGTATCTTCCGTTAATAACTTTTTTAGTTCATAAAAACCACTACAGTAGCACAAAATCTGTGCTTAGAGGCCATTAAAACACTGGAAAAAAACAAAAACAAAAAACCGACCTTATATTTTTAACGGGTATTCATTACCCAATTTGAATGAAAGCAAACTGAACTGAAAAAAAAAAAGGTGGGGAAGCTATATTTAGGTCTTATTGAAGAATAGATGACTAAAATGAAAGCACATATTCATTATATCCTTGTTATAGTTCATTAAATCTGTTTTACTAATAACTTCAGGACTATCAGAATTAAAGTAGAACTGTATATTAGAGAGGATAAGTTTCTGTTCCAAAGTAATCAGTTTTTTCTAAAATTTTTTTCCCAGGCCAATCAAAAACAAATTTCAATAAGTTGACTAGACAAGCCATTATTTCACAATATTTCACTGATGTTTATTTATTATAATCCTGAGAAATGAGGAATAAAAAAGCACAATGACAAAACAGTTGACCCAATAAAAGCTAAATTATGAAGTAGTTTATAGCTTATAGTAGTGACCTGGAATAGATCATTCAAAGGGGAAGACAAATATTGTTTCTCTCTTCATTTCTTTACTATCATGACTAGTGTCCCCTGAACCTATTGGTGCCAACAGCGCAGATTTGCTGGAATGAAAAACAATGCCAGCAATGGATGTGTCAGTGCCAAAGGCTTAAGAGAAAATAAATGTGCTCTAAGTTAGGATCTGTATGATATTCAAATTCAAAGTACTTCACATAAGGACAGGACATTCAAGGTCCCATTTCAATCACAATTTTATTATAGTGACAAATATGAAATTCTGACTGCCAATAAAAATACTGAATTTGATGTACTTCTGTACAAAATTCATGGCCTTGATAGATATTCTGCAAGCTGTCACCCCCAAGGACCAAAATGGATCTGTCTTTAAAGAAAAATGTTTAGAGTATGAATTAGCAAATATATGTTATCTAAGTTTTCAAATTTTAAATCAAGAATTGTAAATTATTTTTCTTAGTTCACATTTACTGACAAAATTAACATTATGTGCAATTTTAAGATGCCCCTTAATCAAGAGTAACAATAACGAAATATATTTTAAGTATTTATTTTCTACCAGAACAAATGTGAATTTTTTTCATGGAATGGGGTGTTGAATTTTATAAGGTCCAAATTAAAATCATTTAAAAAATTTTTATTAAATTGCTCATAAAATATAGACACATATATATTAATAATACTATAAAAAGTAATAATTTCAACTTTAGCCTTTAAACAACAGAGAAAATAGTTTAGTGATTTTCATTTATTTTAAATAAGTCGAGCAAAAATATCAACTAGAAAAACAGGGTGGTTTTTCCAAATTCATATCTCTGTTGGGGTGTATTTCCTAAAAACTAAATTCTTGAGGCATAAAACTACTAAATTTTACTTCTGATTAAAATAATATTTGAAATAAACAGATGTATTACTGTTCACATCCTTATCTTCATAGAAGCACTCACTTTTTTCTTACTTGAAGAAGAAATAGAGAATAAGCTATACAATGGAGAATAATTTCTACCATCCCCCATAATTCACCAAAACCAGACTGCTTCTGTGTCTCTAAAAAAGGAAGGAAGACATTGGATGCAAAGCTTCAACAAACTATTATTACACGCTTTTCCAGTCCATTAAAAGAAAGTAATTTAATCAGTTTATAGTTTCTCAGGAAAATCTCATTCAGAGAAATTTTATTGCCAGCTATCTAAATAGTAAATACCTATTATCCTCTCAAAATGAGTTTTTGCTTGCCAAGGGCAAACCCATTGCTGTTATTGTAGAGCTCTGTCAGAGAAACAAGAAGTTAAAAAGGTTATAAAGATACCATTAACGTCATGGGACTGTCTTGTCAAGACTCAAAAATACTTAGTAATTGAGGGTTTTATTCAAAGTGTATTAGCACCCACATAAACAGCACAGTTAATATGATGCTTTAGGCTTTATTTTGTTACAGCCCAGCAAAATCACCTACAAACGGCTGAATACTGTAAATGTATCTGCTGGAGAGCACAACTCATTTTATCATCTGGTTGTAGCATGAGTCTTTGAAGAAAATGTCAATAACATACACACAGCTTAAAGGCAAATCTAGATCCAACCAATGAAACAACAGAAAAAAAGCATAAATGATAACTAATTGGTCCTAACAGCATGTCCCTTTGATAGAAGTATGAGGGCAAGCAAAGGGCAAATGCTCTTTATTTAATTTATACATTCTAATTTAAAAAGAAACTGCTACAATATAGCTTACATTAATGTTCATTAATATACAAAACTATGAATGATTACAATGAAATAGACAATAAAAATAAAATAATTTTACTTCTATCATTTTGTTTATCCACTGATGATTTCCAGAAAAAAATGATATTCTATGCCAATTTACTGATTTTAAAGCTATCTATTTACAGAGAAAATATTCTACTACAATTTTTTACACTTAGTAAATACATAATACAACCCTTGAACTTAATTCACCTGTCAGCTCTAACAATTATATAAACAATAAACATTTAAAGAAAATCTTTAAAGATTTACCTGCCTTCAATTTTGAATTACTGATTATACTATGCCTATACTTCTCTTCAGATCATTGTCAGTATAAATATGGATATACAATGTTTATAAAAAAGTAGCCTGATGAGGGACTGATGGTGTGATAAACATCAATATTTACTTTTAATAAATCAAATATAAGCAGAGTATTAGAGTGAGAAAACGGTCTCAGTAAAATATTTTCTGACTGGGGAAGAAACTGGATAGTCAAACTTTAAGGGCAGTGTATGTCAAGTGAATGATGGAAGCATAGAAATAATTAAACTGTAGCTACAGTTACTCCAGGTAGAGTCAACTAACCCAAACAAGACCGCGGGGAATGAATTCCTTTCAGCCTTCAGAACCCAGCTCTGTACCACTCCCTCCATTCACATTTTCTGGACTACTCCCACAATTCCTTTCCCTCTACACCTTGTATACAACTTTACTATACTTAGCACAGTGAGTGTCTTCAGACAGGGAGTGTGAACTGTTCATTTCTGTATACTTAGTACCTGTCACATTATCTACGACATACAGTAATGTTCAAAAAAATGTTCATTAAATTGACAATTAGGCCATGCTCTTATCTGGACTCCAAATCATGGTGATTTGTTTCTGTGAACTGGCCAAAGACCTTATCATATAGTTTTCAGTGGCTCTCCATACCTCTATCTATTATAGACAATGATTAAGCACAAACATCTTACCTATCAAGTATATTACTTCACTTGAAGGAAATCTAAAGTGATTGAGAAATGATGCTTCCGGAATCTATACACTTAGTTAAGTTTATTAAATAGTCTTACTTGTTAACAGGAAAAGCAGTTAAAGATACTCATCTTAAAGTTGCTACATAAATGATCAATCGTTAAAAGTTTAGAAAGTAAAAGAGAATACTCAGGATATGCGATTTCTTATCACTTCTGTTAGTTCTCAGGCAATCTAATTTTTATCCAGATTTTTCTCTTTCCTGTCTCAAACTATAAGTAAATAAATAAGTGAACAAACAAAAAAAGAAAGAAATGGTGAGGGGGAGCTGTTGTATGGTTCCAGCCTGGAAAAACAGATTTCACTACTGGTAGGACTGAGGGAATGTGTGGGTACAAACAGGCAAAAGGTTCTCTATTGATCATGTTCTCTTTCTCTAAGAATCCAATCAGAGAGGAACCCAGAAATATCTTTGCCAATTATGACTCCATAATACACCTTTACAAAGGTAAATTCTAGTACTTGCTGGCAAATCTGATGAAAATATCTCTGAGATTCCATCATTTGGAGTAAGATTAGTAAGTTAATTGTGCATACCCTTTAACAATATTTTCTCTGTTCCTCCTTACTCTATTTTTGAAGGAAGACTGTGTGACCACCTAATTTTTAAAATTTCAAAAATAGTACTTACTTAATGGAGGGAAATAACCAAATAATATAGAAGCATATGAAATAAAATCTGAGTGTCTCCACTCTTACTCCCATTTCACACTATTCATAACTGCTCCATAACTTTGCACGAGCGGAGGTTGTGCTCACAATGGGTAAGAACAGACCTTACAGCTAGATGTTTACTGAAATTTTCTATGATTAAAATGTTCTGTATTTGTACTGCCCAAATAAGGTACACAATGGTTAACTCTAATAAAGAAATAACTGTTCAACATACACAGAAAAGGACCTGGCTGGACCAAAATTATCCTCTTCACTATAGCAGTAAAAGGCTTTCCCTTGTTAATTAGTAAGGAAAAGCAGCAATTAGTATCAGAACGCATTAAATGCAAATTTGTAGAATATTGTATACAGCTATGCATAGCATATTATAATTAGTTTTATTCTAGAGGGTGAATTCAGTCATTCCCCACAGAGCTTTTTGCCATCTTCATCTTAAAGAACCCTTTCACAGGACAGTTTGTTTCAGTTAAGAGAATTAATAGATATTATCTTACTATTACTGTCAAGGTTCCCTAGATAGGCAAAATAGGAAAGCAGCAACTTTTTAAGAATTCTGGCTTAATAAGGCTTATTTCTCTCTAGGTGTGCTCTATGTTATAAATGATCCCTACTTTACATTATAAATATAATTTCAATGCATTTGCCTCCACTGACCTGTGAAAAATATCTAAAACTAGCTAATTTTGAAATGTCAAAGCTTCATTTGATTCTGATTTGGCCCACAAAATACTTTTTTACTAAGTCAAAGTACCACTCTATTACTTTACTTAATTTCTCCAGGGCTTTGGATTAGGCCTGGGCTCATGTCAATTCTATTCCCTGAGAACTGCTACCCTCCCCACCCCTGAGTAATCCAACTTTTAAGTTTTGTCTGTCAACAATAAATTCCCAGAGAACCCAGAGTCAGCTCCTGGCAAAGGAATAATTACTTCCAACTAGCAATTAACTACACAAGATAGATAGACAGACAGACAGACAGACACAGATAGGAGCCAAGTACTTTAGGAGAAAGGGTCTTAATTCTAGCTCTTCATGTTTTTACTTTTAGTACAAGACTGAGTGTGTGAAGCCGAAGAGATCTTTTCTTTCTCCTGGCAATTTTTTAAAAAAAGATTTTACTTATTTGACACAGAGAGAGAGAGTACAAGCAGGGGGAGCGGCTGGCAGAGGGAAAGGGAGAAGCAGGCTCCCCACTGAGCAGAAAACCTGGGATCATGACCTGAGCCAAGGGCAGATGCTTAACTGACTGAGCCACCCAAGTGCCCCTTTCTCCTGGCAATTTGTAGGTATTTTCAGCATGGATACTTTCAACTCCTCATACGAAGAATGTTATCCTGCTACAAACTTTGAGGCGAGAAAAGACCCAATGCTAGAAGGTGATAAGAAATGTTCTTCTATGTCATTTTTATAAATACCAATTATGATTCAGTGCACTGTCAAACTACCAAAAAGATAGGTGGAACAGAGATAAACGGAATAATTTCTTTTTTTTTTTTTTAAAGATTTTATTTATTTATTTGACAGAGATAGAGACAGCCAGCGAGAGAGGGAACACAAGCAGGGGGAGTGGGAGAGGAAGAAGCAGGCTCATAGCGGAGGAGACTGATGTGGGGCTCGATCCCAGAACTCTGGGATCACGCCCTGAGCCGAAGGCAGACGCTTAACCGCTGTGCCACCCAGGTGCCCCAACGGAATAATTTCTTATAAAGTACAAAGGAAAAACAAAAAAACTATGGAAAATATAGCTCCTCTGGGGGGGGGGGGAAGGGGAAATAAATAATGGTTCTAAAAAATAAACGCAGCACCGATACTATCATAGAAAATACTCTGTGATATATTATCAACTCATTACTAATGCACTATTTTGTGTCTTATAAAATAATGACAACCCTTTACATTTAACTTTCATGTAGCTAAATAGAAGAGGTATGCAATTATAATTTGTACCTTAAAAATAGATCTATTACACAAAAATATATATAACAGTAACCAATTTGGGAGTTACTGGAATATATTTAATATTGCATACAAAAGAAAAAGTGGGTCATTTACATTAAGTATTCTTGAATATTCAGTGGCCTGAATTTATTCTTTCAGATAATATCACCACGTGGGTACCAACATTACAATGCACACAAATCCACTCATCAAATAAATATCTCTTGTACACAGGATAAACAATTTAATAAATTAAAATTAGAAATATACATGTTCTTTGATGAATCACTTTCATGAATACTACTCATGCCCGACTTTTAATCAATCTCTTTACTTCTCAGTGCCCTTATCTGCACTCTGGGGACAATAATATTGTTCTATTTATTTCATAAAATTGTTGTAAGAGACATTATATGTAAAGTGGTCAGTACAATGTCTAGTAAATCATAAATGCCCAGCAAGGCAGCTAGTACAAAAAGCAATATATACTCGTTAATGCTATCATTACACTTAGGTTACTTATTTTCAATTTGACTTTGTTTGGGTTTGTTATTTTAAGATATTTTCTACTGTTACATAAAACATTACATGTAAACTGCCACAACATGGACACATGTTGCTCTTCACTCCAACTTTCTTGATTGTTCATCACTTTCCCCATTTAGACCAGGCTCAGGCCAGGTCCAAGATGACCGGCTTGGACAACAGCTGTGCAGGGTAAACCTGGCTGTGTCCAGGCTCCACTTTACCAGACTCAATTTTCTACTTCTGAATTCACTATTTTTCCATGAAAGGACTTTTGGTCTAGTATTTTCCTTTTGGCTTTGGGCCCTGAGGCACTTAACTTGACCTTAACACTCTCCCAACTGTCACCTCATGGAAGGGGTTCAAAGACAGGGAAATCTTTCTGTTTCTGGTCATAGGCCCTGAGATTACCATCCCATAGTCACTCCTCTAAGTTAGGACACAGGGAAATTGCTACTCAAATCTGTTATTTGAAGAAATTTTGCCTAAGCATATTTATCAGATCAGATTAAGATACCCATAAGGAAATGAAATTCTAGAACAGTGATTTCTCAATGGGCACAGTAACTGTCCCTAAGGCACTCTGGAAATTTGTGGTGATGTTTTTTACTTGGAGTGATTGAAAGAGCAGCATATGGCATTAAGTAGGCACAGGTCAAGGACTCTAGAGTTCCTGCACTGCTCCAGAAAGAATTATCCTATGTTCCACATGACTTTTGAATGCCCTACTAGACATACATGTAGATGAAAATCCTTTTTATAATTATTTGGGTTTGGAATCTAATTAAATGTAAACACAAAGTATTTTTTGACATGGCTGGCTGAACTCATATTGAATTTCCATGATGCAACTATACTGGGCAGAATGAAAGAATATTATCCTTTTCTTTCTTCAAAGCTTTATTGAACACCATTGTTCACCATTTCATATTACTTATCAAGAGCATTGTCATACATGAGTCTGAATTGCCCTGATATACTTGTATTAATCTGCATCTCTAGCTATGTCACTCATTCATGTGTGTGTATATGCATAAAATACATGTTTATGTGTACATGTACAACCTTACTCTAAAAATGTCAAATGTCAAGAAAAAGTTGACAATATCTAGCTGAATATTTGAAAGTAAGTTTTCTAGCTTTGTTCACAATTGAATACTAATATACCTATTATGCTCCATTTTTTTTCTAATGAAGCTATCAGACTGTTAAATGGGTAAACATTTTACAAAGAAATAGTAGTGTTTTATGCTAATGTTCACCTGAACACTCTGCTCTTCCACTTCCCCATGTTTTTCATATGGAATAATTTCTGATCTTACAATTATTACAATTATTAAATACAAACTTATTTATTATAAACATCTGTTATAACTGACTACTTCATAATGTTTTCTATCAGAGTTTTACCCACGTTGTAAACAAATCAAAATACTTTATTACAAATCACTTTCTGGGGCACCTGGTGGCTCAGCAGGGTCAGCATCCGACTTTTGGTTTCAGCTCAGGTCACGAACTCAGGGTTGTGATCTCAAGCCCCATGTTGGGCTCTGCACTCAGATTGGAGTCTGCTTGAGATTCTCTCTCCCTCTCTCTCTGTCCCTCCCACTCATGCTCTCTCTCTCTCAAATAGTATATCTTCTTAAAAAAATCACTTCTTTTCACGTCTCCCTTAAACTAGTGAGGAAACTATTTTTTAAAATTGTGTGTATAGGGGTACTTGGTTGGCTCAGTTGGAAGAGTTGGAGTTGGAGTTCTGAGTTCGAGCCCCATGCTTAGTGTAGAGATTACTTAAAATCTTAAAATAAAAAAAAAAGTAAAATTGTGTCCACAGATAAGTTATATTCTCTACAAAATTTTATTTCAGGAAAGTAAAGGGGGTGCTACAAAATATTTATCATAGGAAGAAACTAGTAGGACCTACAGGGTTGAGAACCACTAACCTGGAAAGATCTCACTAGTCTCCTTTCCCATTATTGAGTCAAAAATCACTGAGCACATTAAGTCTTTTCTCATTGTAGGGAGTAATTAAAAGCATGGGTTTATGGCTGTGTAACGCTGATAAAGTTACTTTATTTCTGTGGGCCATTGTTTCTTCATCTGCAAAATAGGGATAATAATATCCATTCATGGGGTTGATACCCAAAATAAATGAATTATTATGTGTATAATACCTCCAGGAGTGCTTAGCATATAATTGTTCAATAAGTATTAGATATTATTTGTTGCTAGTATGTGCAAGGCCTAGAATGTACTTTCTTTGCTTTCTTACTAAAAAAACCCACCACCAATCATATTAATGAGAATACTGATCAGCAGAAAAAGATGTAGGAAATGCAGACAGGGCATCTCTTTTCAGGGAGGTGAGAACTTTAGGAAAACATATAATTGATGAAACAGCGATGTACAGTTCTGATCAGTAAGGAAATCTGCATTGGACACATAAAGTATCTAGGAAGGGAAAGGGGGCAACATCAGCCTTTAATGCCAAGTTTCTTTTATTCTTCCTTAATTTCCCTAGTTAGAGCTAATCATTCTTTCTATAATCTATTATAGAATCCTTACCCATCATTTGTACAAAGAATGGAGTTTTGTATCAGTCTGTTTATATCTGTTCCTCCAATTTGGCCATAAACTTCATGGGTAGATCATACTGAAGACTAATTTTGTCTCCCATAATGCCTGGTAAATTGTCAAAATATATGTACATTTATGATTAGGTCCTACTTATGTTTCCACTTTAAATCAATGAGACCTTTGACAGTCCTCTAACTTCTCTCGGACTCATTTCCTCATGTTTAAAAATGGGAATATTAATATCTGAATTACTTAGTTCATGACACTATGTGAGAAACATGAAATAATGTAAGGGATGATGTTTTAAAAATGGTAGCAGAATACATAAATGTATAGTGATATTACTATTAATATATCAAAGACTGTTTTTGTATAAATATGTTAAAATTCATTACGCTGTATAAAGTGATTTCATCATGCCTAGGACTAATTTCTTAAAAATAAAATAATTTATCTCCAATTTTAATGAAAACCAGAGAGAAAATTAAGCCACAAGAAAATTTTACATTACATTAATGTTTGATAAAAAACATCTATTTCATTAAGTAAAGGAAGCATCAATAGCAGTCAGCTAATGCCTGACAAAGATCAACAAACATGAATATTGTGCTAGGTAAATCTTCCCAATCTAGTTATTTATTTCACTGATTACTTCTTCATAGTTATTTGCCATTGACTTCAAGCACATTAAATGAAGTTTCTTAGCCTGCCAAGATGATAGATAACATTTCTGTGCATTCTTTTTATCACCATGGCCATTTTTAGTGCATGTGTGTGTGTTTGTGCATGTGTACGTATTAATGTCTCTGAGACACCAGACAGGGCTTAGACATGTATTAATAACCTCTAGTGAGGATATATAGATATCTAATTTTGAGAAGGCTCATTTCACAAAACGTACTATGCATCAAATTGAGTTTTTTTTTTAAACATACATTTTTAAAATACATAGGGGGAAAAAAACCTAAATCCTTACTTATCTTTATCTTTGGTCACATATAAAGGTTTTCTTGACATTTTGTCTGGATTTAGAATATAAGCAGTATCAATGATTGTAAGCATTTTCTATAATTGAAAAAAGATAGTTTTTTCCCTCCTTATTTGCAGCTTAAATAATTAACAAAGATATTAGGCATCCTGTCCAGTGACAAACTATGGGATTTTAAATGTGAACACTGTAGATCACCAATGAATTTGGTGTGGATGCTTCATCCTTATACATTCTAGTTCGCTTAACACATACGTGTGTTTTTGATAAGCTAAAGGAACTTACCTTAAGACTGTTACCAGTATTATTTGATCATAGACTGTTTTCTATTTCTTACCAAACAATCTTCAGTATGCTGGTTCTTTTTAAAATTCCCAAATTGCTAAATCTGTACTGCAGGTCAAAAGTTGGAGTGATCCAGAACCCAATGCCATAGAAAAGACCCAAATGGAGGTGGGAATCCTCTCGGACTAGATAGTTTTATAACTGAATGTGATTAAATGGCTTTTAATTGCCTGTCATACTCAGAGAATGAGACAGGTTTATGAGGGTTAATCCTGATATTTTTATTTGAGGCATATATAGAAGTAGATCTTTCCCTATTAGAGGTCATATTTGTATAATAATTCAGTTGATATACTATAAACTGTCTTTAACAGTTAATCTTAGAAATGATAGAAATGATATACATGGAAATTCTGGTGAATTCTAAAAATCTGTAACATATGACATATATAACCTAACAATGAGTATTCACTTTATGTGCTCCAAAAGAAATACTCAATTGTGGGATGCCTGGGTGGCTCAGTCGGTTAAGTGTCCGCCTTGGACTCAGGTCATGATCCCAGAGTCCTGGGATGTAGTGTCCCTTATCAGGCTCCTTGCTCAGCAGGGATCCTGTTTCTCCCTCTGCCTGCCATTTCCCCTACTTGTGCTTTCTCTCTCTCTCTGACAAATAAATAAATCTTAAAAAAAAAAAAAAAAAGCAAGCAAGAAAGAAAGACTCAACTGGGGTAAGATAAAGAAAGTTTAAAAAACAAGGAGTCAAAATTTTCTTTTTCAAAGACTTCTATGATTCACTAATTTAGTCTCTGTATAATCTAGGATATAAAATTTCTATATTATTTCTTTTTTCTGACACCATTTTTAGAAAAAGCGCTATGATTTATGATTTATCTTATCCCAAAGCTATAAATATGACAATACATTCTTTCAGTCTACCTTGCAGCCAGGACTATTATAATTTCTGCATACTTTCTCAATGTTGGTTGAAAACTAAATCAAATGTTATTTTTCTTAATGAAAAAGTCACCAACAAATCTATTTCACAAGTGAGTTTGGGTTATATTTTGTTATATAAACCAAGAAATAACATGTACTTCGTGTTTTGGGTTTTTCTTTTTCCTCCACAAATTAAATGTTTCCTAGTTCATTGCTGTCTGTTCACGGACAACGAAGTCATTCTTTTCTATGACCTCACTTTATAATAGGTATATAATGAAATAATTTTTTTTCTTGGTCTAGTAAACATGACTGAAACTATAGTCTTTGGACAACCACATTAAATAATTGACTAGGAAATTTAAGATTATGTAATTTCCAAAATAAGTGACTAGCTCCGAATTTTTACATCATAAACATATGGATACTGCAAATAGACAAAAGGAGTATGGGTGGGGTCCTAAATGGGAAGAAGAACTATTCCTCATCTCTCTTTTGTTAAGTCTCCATTCTCTAGATAAAGAATCGTTTAGTGAAGTTAAACTTCACTAGCTATAGTAACAATGGCTAGAATAACAATGAATATGCGAACGAATTAGGCCAGTTTCCATTTGGGGGAAAAGCAGACTAGTTGGAACTCAAATCCCAATTCCTATATTTCTAAAGTCAAGGAAAGAAAAAGTTGGTGATGAGCAACTCCAGTCATAAAAATGTGGTGATATTCCTTTCGCTGAATACGAAATTTAATTGCTCCGTTATTTCTTTGAGGCTAGAACATTAATGAGAAGTAAATGACAGTAAGACAAGAAAATCACTCAATACAGCAATATTTTTCTAATTTGTAAATATATACATACACAAAGCACATTGTCCCTACCTCTGCCCCATAAGACAAATGGAAAAGCCACACTCCAAAGGATTCACTCTACTACCGCTACTACCACCTATATATTCAACATAAACCTCTTTGTTCTCTCTTACTGATTTTTTAAATCATACTCATCCTAACCTCTCACTTTTTTCTTTAGTAGTTAATAATACATACCTGATGAAATGCAGTAACAGGCACTTTGTAAGCTATAAAAAAGACCTATCTGTAACTATTTATATGGTGATTACAAGCCCAGTTTTCAGTAATCCAATATTTCTGTAATATTTTGAAGTATTAAAACATTAGTATTTTTCTTCATGGTATACTGTTTTGCCATTATTTTTAAAAAAGAAATGTGATTTCTGTTTTGACATGTTTCCAAAAGTTATGTTTTGCATTAAACTCCAACAACGGAAAGCAATTTGGCCACAGACAAAACTCCTCTCCCCCCATCTCCATTTAAAAACCCTTGTAAGGTATTACTATTTTAAGTCTCATTTCCCAGTTACTGGGTTATTGTATTACTAGTGAGGTAGAGTAATTTGAATTTCCTCCAGAACCAATCTGGATACAATTTACTTCCAGAGGTCTCTGAAAAAGTCATCTTCCAATCAAAGGCGCAGGGAGAGGGTGGGGCTCCTTAGGAAAAATGATAGATGTGTTGGGGGTGTCAGCTTGGGCTGCCATAACAAAATTTCACAGGCTGAGTGACTTAAACAACCTCAATTAATGTTCTCAGTTCTGGAGACTAAAAGTCCAAGATCAAGGTGCTAGCATGGTCAGATTCTCATGAGAGCTTTCTTCCTGCATTGGAGATAGCTATTTTCTCACTTTGTCCCAACATGAGGGTAGGGTTGGGAAGGCAAGTTCACTGGCGTCTCTCCATATAAGGGCACCAATCCCATCAAGAAGGTCCCACCCTTGTTACCTTTCTAAACCTAATTATCTCCCAAAGGCCCCATTTCTAAATACCATTACACTGGGGTTCAACATACGAATAGGGGGTGGGGAAGACGCCTTTCAATCCACTGCTAGAGGAAAAGAGACAACTGAGAGGGAAGCTGCAAGCCTGGTCCCAGCCCTTCCTGGACACTGACCACTTTTTCTCCAGCAGTAGATTTCCAGTGCTCACCTCCCTTTTTATCTTCCAGGGTCAAATCTGCTTTCTCAGGGCCTGACTCCTCCTTCTTCAAGATAATTTATTTCAATCAGGACCTCCTCCCCCAATCATCTCATAGTAAAGGGACAAAAGATGTAACCAAGAAACGTCCTTCACCAACCCTGGTATTGTCTTAGGTGAGATGCATCTGAGGATGAACTACAGATGATAATGTCTCACTTTAAAAACAAAGTATCAGTATTAAGCTGGTATTTCAGAATCATACAGAATAGAAATTTACATACTGTTAATGCCTTTTTGCTCTATCACTCAATTACTATCTTTGTGCTACATTAACTTGATTATAAACACATAGCAGGCACTAAAAAACGGTCCTTCACTCTCCTCCCTCATCCTCTCCATTATATTTTGCTTCCTTACTTCAGATTATTTTGCCAAAGTGGCTCTTTGGATATCCTTTCTGTGGGACTAAAAGCCTGGTAGTAAATACTTACCTGTTGTTACCGATTCATCTATCAATGTAACTGTTGGCTCTGCAATGCATTCCAAACTAAACAGTAAAATTTTCATGCAAAAACTTAAAAGATATATTTAGACATCCTAAGATGTAAGTTTAAAAACTTGGTGAGAATATGGACTAAGTGTTATAATAAATATATGGAAAGCACTTAACGCAATACTTTGCACATAGTAAACACTCAATACATGTTAGTTTTATGTATGTTCTTTAAGGTAATCTTAATTTTTTTTCTGTACTGATGGGAATAAATCAGATTAATAAAGTATATATCCACCCTGCCCACAATATCCCAAGAGGGGGAAATACAACTGCAGCAGAATCATTTGCTTAAAGCCTCCTGTTTGTATATTACAATGACTTCTCTAATATGCTTCATAAGAGAATAGAACTAGCATCTGAATTTCCAAAATGAGGTAAGAAGGTTGTGTTTTACTTCACCACAGAACCTTTAACAAATGAAGAGAATTTTAACTCAGTGTAACTCAGGTATACTCTCAGATCTTGGCCATGATTTGCAAACAAACCCCTTTATCTGCCCTTTTGTTCAAATGATTTCAACTGAGAGGTCCTCAGCTGCATGGTCAGAAAAGATTCTCCATTTTTGGCAGACAGTTGGAAGCACTACTTTACATGGGAAATAAGATCAGTAAAAATAGTCTAACTGACCTTTTTCTCTGATGTCCTAGAACGTTTGTCTCATTAAAAATAGAGCAAAGTAAGGTTTAGCTTGAGAGAAAAATTATTTCTAATTTTGGCTAATATTAAGACTTTCAGGAAAACAAAAAAACTTATCCTCTTGCTCTATTTTAGTGATCATGATTATATTCTGCTCTAAATTAAATGAAATAATATAGGTAATGTGCCTAGCCTATCTGGTGCTCATTTCCTTAATTTTTCTAATAAAATTAGAATGTGAACAAGAAAAAATGGTGGATCACCACAATTTGCACCGTAAAAAGGAAATCAGAAAGATTCCCTCCCCCCAAATTCTTTTTCATTCTAGTCAGCATGCTGTTTCTGTCTTCCCTACTTTAAGGGGAGTATAATTCCATTTACTTCACAATAAAGACTACAAACCCTACATATGTTGCCTGTAAACTCTGTTAATAAGATGGATTCTGATAAAGCCAATGTTTCCAACTTTTAAAACCTACTTCCCACCCCACCCCAAATTAAACAACTCAGCCATGTTTGTGGTCCTTAGTTTCTTTATAACAGTGTAGTAGTCTTATAGTGTAGCCTCAAGCAGGAATCATGCTCAAGGCCCATGTTAACAGTGGTTTAGCTGTTACTAGTCTATTAAAGAGCTTAAAGGTGAAACTCTTATTCTAACTCTATAATGAGAATAAATTGGGTAAACAGGGATTTGCCTTATTGGCAATACTAAAATGTATTAAATAAGTAAAAATTACACACAAGTTTAAAATAATTATTTAAAATTATTAAAACCTGTTTTAGCTTAAACAAAATGTGAGAAATTCTTACATTATGCTTTTTCTAATTTCTTTCCTAATAAATGATAAGTTCTAGTTTAAAAATCTGATAATGGCTCATTATCCTGAAAGAAAAAGATGATGTACACAAAGTTAAAAAACATTAAACTGCTTCAAATGAAAGCATCTTTCTAAAGCATATAACTTTATATACTTTCAGAAATACATAATTCCTTTAAAAACTTTTTCACTCAATACCTTGTAATCATCTCTAAATCTAATGGGACATAAGCACATTTCATCAGAGATGAAATTCTTCAATGACTGCTAAAATGAGAATCAAAAAATTATTATAATCTAGAGTTTGGCTTGCAGCAAGCATTAATCAGAAGTCATAATAAATCCACATGCTTCTTTAGACAGCACATTAGTCAAACAGTTTTCTATGATAACGACGTTGACTAATGGGCTCTGAGTTAGAAGGGTCAATCATAAACTCATCAAATGCTTCATTTAATTTCTTAATTTGGACAAACACAATTTGTTTATGGGAAAGATATCAGGTGTTCGTGAATGAATAATGGCTATGAAACCAAACTCCATTAATCAGCTCATGATTACAAATGACTTAGAGATTGTTTATTCTAATTTCATTCATTTGGGTCAACAAAGAAAACATGAGCAAATGAAACCATTTGAAAAAAAATGGCACACTTATTTCTCCATATTTAATAAGGCAATGATAAATACTCTTTCAATAACTATATCAAAAGGACTTTATTACTCAGGTTGATACCATTCCTTTTACAACTGAGTTGTTAATGCCTATGATTTATAAGGAGACCAGGCAAGCAAAACCAAATACCAAACAGTACACTCCTCAATACTAAAGTTATACTCATTTTATGACTTCTCTGATTTCTTAGGCAGAGGTAGTTACTCCTATGTTCCCACTGCACTTTGTACCTTTGCTTGACACCTAGTAGGGTGTAACACCTTACACCAGTTAGAATGGCAAAAACTGACAAGACAAGAAACAACAAATGTTGGAGAGGATGTGGAGAAAGGGGATCCCTCTTACACTGTTGGTGGGAATGCAAGTTGGCACAGCCACTCTGGAAAACAGTGTGGAGGTCCCTTAAAAAGTTAAAAATTGAGCTACCCTATGATCCAGCAATTGCACTATTGGGTATTTACCCCAAAGATACAGACGTAGTGAAGAGAAGGGCCATATGCACCCCAATGTTCATAGCAGCATTGTCCACAATAGCTAAATCGTGGAAGGAGCCGAGATGCCCTTCAACAGATGACTGGATTAAGAAGATGTGGTCCATATATACAATGGAATATTACTCAGCCATCAGAAAGAACGATTACCCAACATTTGCAGCAACATGGACGGGACTGGAGGAGATTATGCTAAGTGAAATAAGTCAAGAAGAGAAAGACAATTATCATATGGTTTCACTCACTTATGGAACATAAGAAATAGCAGGGAGATCGGTAGGAGAAGGAAGGGAAGAATGAAGGGGGGGTAAACAGAAGGGGGAAGGAACCATGAGAGATTATGGACTCTGGGAAACAAATTGAGGGCTTCAGAGGGGAGGGGGGTGGGGGATTGGGATAGGCCGGTGATGGGTATTAAGGAGGGCACATATTGCATGGTGCACTGGGTGTTATACACAAATAATGAATCATGGAACACTACATCAAAAACTAAGGATGTACTGTATGGTGACATAACATAATAAAAATTATTAAAAAAATAAATAAAGAGTCTGTTAGATTTCAAAAAAAAAAAAAGAAAAAGAAAATGTAAGTGAAATGGATACTTTACTAGGAATATCTACTTTACCAAAATTAAAATTTTTAGATTAGAAAGCTCAAAATACAAAGTTTCATAGAAGAAATAGAGAGTTATCAATTACAAAAGAGGTACCAAGTCCATATTGCTTCATAGGTGGAAATCTACTAAACTATCAAAGATAGTTCTAGTGTTGTGGAAATTATTCTTAAGCATAGAAAATGAAAAAACAAAAACAAAAACTTCTGAACTGTATTTATGAAGCAAGCATAACACTGATATGCAAAAAAGAAATTATTAGCCAATATCACATATGAATATTAATATAAAAACTAAACAAAATATTAAGAGTATAGAATGCAACATTACATTACAAAATAACACACCATTAACAAGTGGGATTCATTAGAGGTTATACAAGGATAGGTCAATATCGAGAAATTCTTAAATATGACACAGCATATTAAGGATCTAATGATCATATCAGCACATACAGAAAAAACAATTGACAAAATCCAACATTCATTCATGATAAAACTCTCAGTAAACTAAGAAGAAAAAGGAACTTCCTTGAAAGGAACTTCCTCAACTTCTTTTGATAAAGAATACCTACAAAACCCTACAGCTAACACCATACTTAATGGTAAGAACCTGAAGCTTTCCCATTAATACCAGGTACAAGGCAACCAATGTCCCATCTCACCCCTCCTTTTCAGCATCACACTGTAAGTCCTAGCAAATGTAATAAGACAAGAAAAGGATATAAAAGGTATGCAGATTGGGAAGGAAGAAATAAAACTGCCTTTGTTTGCAGATAACATGATTATGTATGTAGAATATCTGAAAGAAAGAACAAAGAACCACAGGAACTACTATGAAATTTTAGAAAGGAACAAATAGAATTTGAAATAAAAAACACAATACCATGTACATCAGTACCCAGAAAAACAAAATACTTAGGTATAAATCTAACAAGTATGTACAAGAGATGTATGACAAGAACTACAAAATTCTGATAAACATAATCAAAGAAGAACTAAATAATTGGGGAGATTTTCCATGTTTATGATAGGAAGACACAACATTGTCAAGATGTCAGTTCTTCCCAACTATAGATTCAAGGCAATCCCAATCAAAATCTCAGCTAGCAAGTTATTTTGTGGATATCAGCAAACTGATTCTAAAGGTTATATGGAGAGGCAAAAGACCCAGAATAGTCAACACAGTGTTGAAGAGAAGAACGAAGGTGGAGGACTGATGCTACTCAACTTACCATAAGGCAACAGTAATCAAGACTGTGGTAATTGCAAAAGAATAGACAGATAGAACAGTGGAATAGAAAAGAAAGCCTAAAAATAGACCTATATCTACAGTCAATCTTTGACAAAGGAGCAAGGGCAGTAGAGAAAACAATAGTTTTTTCAATAAATGGTGTTAGAACAGCTGGACATCCACGTTCAAAAGGAAAAAAATCAATCAAACAGATGTTATACCCTTCACCAAAATTAACTCAAAATGGATCAGAGACGTAAATATGAAACAAAAATGATAAAATTCCTAGAGGATAACATAGGAGAAAACCTAGATGATCTTCAGTATGGCAATGGCTTTTTAGATAATACCATCAAGGGCAGGATCCATGAAACAAATAGCTGATAAACTGGACTCCATTTAAATTAGAAACGTCTGCTCTGTGAGAGACAGTATCAAGAGAAAGAGAATACAGACCATATACTAGGAGAAAATGCTTTCAAAAGACATATCTGATAATGAACTCTTATCCAAAATATACAAAGAACTCTTAAAAATCAAAAATAAGAAAATAAACAACGTGATTTAAAAATGGCCCAAAGACCTTAACAGACGTGTCACCAAATAAGATATACAGAGGGGAAATAAACATATGGAAAGATGGTCAAATCATATGCGATTAGGAAATTGCAAATTAAGATATAACTACACACATATTAGAATGGCCAAAATCTAGAACACTGACAACATCAAATGCTGATGAATGTGGAGCAACAGTAACTCTCATTCATTGCTGGTGAGAATGCAAAATGGTACAGCTACTTTGGAAGACAGTCTGGCAGTTTCTTACAAAACTAAACATTGAGCCAGCAATCACGCTCCTTGGTAATTATCCAAAGGAGCTGAAAACTTATGTCTGCACAAAAACGTGTGCATGGATGTTTATAGCAGCTTTATTCATAATTGCTTAAACTTGGAGACAACCAAGATGTACTTCAAGTAGGTGAATGTATAAACTGTGGTACATCCAGACACTGGAATATTATTATTCAGTGCTAAAAAAAAATGAACTACAAGCCCTGAAAAGACATGGAGGAACATTAAATGCATCTTAGTAAGTGAAAGAAACCAATGTGGAAAGGTTATATACCATATGATTCCAACTGTAGGGCAGTCTTAAAAAGGCAAAACTATGGAGACAATAAAAATATCACTGACTGTCAAGGTTTGGAGTTGAGGGAGAAGGATAAATAGTTTGTGCGCACAGGTTTTCAAGGGCGGTGAAAATACCCTGTAATGGTGGATATATGTGATTATGTATTTATCCAAACTCACAGAATGCATAACACCAAGAGTGAACCCAAATGCTATAATATAAACTCTGATCTTCTATGACGTACTTGTGTAGGTTCCTCAACTGTAACAAATAATACAGCTCTGGTTGGGGATGTTGATAATGGGAGGAGGCTATGCATGTGCAGGGGAAAGAATTATATGGGAAATCTCTGTCTGTACTTTCTTAATTTTGCTATGAACCTAAAACTTCTCTAAAGAAATAAAGCCTTATAAAAAATAAATGTTAAAACAATTTTAAAGATTAAGAAAAATATCTCACTTTTTAATATGGTTATCTCCATAGATGCTGAAAAGGTCTTTGGCAAAATTTAAGACCCAATACTAACATGAAAAAAAAAGAACACTAAAAAAAATAGGGAATTGATAGATAATTAAAATCAAACACTAATCTAAGTCATAAAGCCAGCATTTTCCTTAATGGGAAAAAAACCAGAGGGACTTTCATTAAGATTAAGACTAAGACAAATATATCACTATCTTTACTACTGTTTAATAGTATACTAAATTAGAGACATAAAAACTTGAAAAGGATAAATAAGACGCCTTTTATTTGTTATAATATGTTAATATACCTGGAACACACAAGACAGTCAGTGTTAAAATCTCAAAATAATTTGGTAAGGTAGCAGTTATTTAAATAAGTATACCAAAACTAATAACCATCAGATATACACATCCTAAACAGATGACAGAATGTAAAGAAAATCTCATTCATAATAGCATTAAAGGAATAAACATAACAAAACATGTAAAATCTAAATGAGGAAAACTGTAAATCATTCTTGAAAGTTGCAAAAGTAGACTTGAGTCAATGGAAAGACATTCCTCATACTTGGATAGGATATCTCTACATCATCAAGATGTCAGTTCTGTCTAAGTTCATCTGTAAATCTAACACTACCCAATAAAATGCCAAGAATGGTTCTTATGGAGCTAAACTGATACTAAAGGGAAAAAAAGTACAATATTTTTTACAAAGAATATATATTACCTTGATATATATATATCATATATATATGATATATATATATGATATATATATAAAACCTTGATCACACAAAAAATATACAAAATGTGTAAAAATATATATAAAATATATATTTTTATACACAGAATATATATTACCTTGATATATATATTACCTTGATAGTCACACAAAATATATATAAAATGTGTAAAAAATATATATAAATATATATATATAAATATATTTTTACACAGAATATATATTACCTTGATCGTCACACGAAAAAATTTACATTAACTATTTGTAAAGCAGAAATAATTTCTGATGTCCTATATGCAGATTAACCTCACTACAAATGAATAATCATGGGTATAGACCATTTTTTTAGATGGTGAGGTTTCCTTTGCTTATGGGGTCGCAAGTCTCTTTCTTGGATAGCGCAAGAGCAAATCTACCTCAAGATTATCGATTAGAAAAAGAGGTCTGGGGCGCCTGGGTGGCGCAGTAGTTAAAGCGTCTGCCTTCGACTTGGGGCGTGATCCCGGCGTTCCAGGATCGAGTCCCGCGTCGGGCTCCTCCCCTGGGAGCCTGCTTCTTCCTCTCCCACTCCCCTGCTGTGTTCCCTCTCTCGCTGGCTGTCTCTCTGTCACATAGATAAATAAAATCTTTAAAAAAAAAAAAAAAGAAAGAAAAAGAGGTCTGGATTGAAGGGCAGCAGCACCTTCACCAGCTGAAAATATACAATGTTGTAATAAATAAGTAAAGAGAATCTATTCTATATTGTAAACATACTACAGAGAGTAATTCCCATAATTTTAGATTTTTCAACCTTGTTACTGAATTCTCTATATAGTGAGAGAAGAAAATTTTATTAAACCTGAAATATGTAATTTTCAAATAAAATTGACATCATCTTGATTCAACCAGAAAAAAGTTCAAGTAAGCCATTATTAACCAACGAACAAATCCAAACTGCTCCCAACTGAAAAATGGGCAGAGGACCTGAATAGACTTTTTTCCAAAGACCTACAAATGACAGAGAGGTACACGGAATGATGCTTAATATAACTAATCCTCAAGGAAATATAAATCAAACCACAATGAGATAACACCTCACATTTGTTAGAATGGCTATTTTGAAAAAGACAAGAGATAATGTGTTGGCAAGAACGCAGAGAAAAGGGAACCCTTGCGTACTGTTGGAAGGAACGTAAATTGGTACAACCACTACGGCAAAGAGTATGGAGGTTAATTAAAAAACTAAAAATAGAATCACCATATGATCCAGCAATCCCACTTCTGGATATTATACCCAAAGGAAATGAAATTAGGATCTCGAAGATACATGTATTCCCATGTTCATTACAGCATTATCCACAATAAGCCAAGACATGGAAACAACCTAAGTAGCCATCTACAGATGAATGGATAAAGAAGATGTAGTATATATGTAATGTAGTATGATTCAGCCACAAAGAAAGAGGAAACCTTGCGGTCTGTGACAATATGGATGAAACTAAATGAAGTCAGACAGAGAAGGCAAATACTGTATGAAATCACTTACATACAGAAGCTAAAAAAACCCCACACTCAGAAACAGAGAATAAATAGAATGGTGGTTTCCAGGTGCTGGGAAGTGGGGGAAATGGGGAGATACTGGTCAAAGAGTACAAACTCCCAGTTAGTAAGACAAATAAGTTCTGGGGGGATATATAACATGGTGACTACAGTTAACAATACTGTATTATTTACTTGAAAGCTATTAAGAGAGTAGATCTTAACTGTTCTTACCACTCATAAAAAATGGTAACTGTATGAGGTGACAGAAGTATTAACCAACACTACTGTGAGTCATTTCATAATATGTAACTATCAAATCATGTTGTACACCTTAAACTCACATGATGTTCTATGTCAATTATGTCTCAATAAAGCTGGGGGGGGGAAGACCCAAATAGCTTCATTACATTCTCTAACTCCATAAACATATTTAACCTAAAAATATTTCACCATTTTCATGACATCTACCTTAAGCATTTCTTGTCTGAATTGGCTATTAACGATTTCCTATATACAAAGTAAAATTTAATCTCCAGTTTAGAGTGAAATGATACTATGTTAAGGGGAGGAAAAAAAAAACAATTTCAGAATATACATGCTACTAAGTTTGGTAACAATAATTCTAAAATAAGCAACGTATATATTCCCTCACTAAATACAAGCATTACATGTTCTAAAGATGCCTGAAAGAAGTTTTTAAGGTGATATTTTCCCAGAATTTTTCAGTAAAATACCCATCATGTTGCCTTTTTGAAAATCTTCAAAATTATACAGATCAGATACACAGCAATATACCTAAAGATAAAAATGTAAAATACCTGGCAACTTGCAGGCTTGGGTCAAAGGAGATCAATAAAACTAATATGGAATAACATGCAAAAATGCTTTGTAAATTGTGAATAGTTATAGAAGCGCAGATCATTATTAAATCAGCAAAAGTCAATTATAAAGCAACACAAATATCTGTGCTATTGCTTATAAGAGCATGATATTTCACATTTTTGAAGTTTATGATATTCAACTTACTGAAAAGTAAAATTAAATTTTAAAAATATAATGTAATTTTGCCTTCTATAAGCTGAAGTGGGTTCGACCCAGTTTTGAATTAGTAATATGTATTTTTAAAAGACCAGCTTTTTAGTTTACTAAAAATGAGAAGCAGTAAATTGTTCATTCATATATTTGACCGACAAAAATTTATTGAGCACAAACAATGTATAAAGTTCTCAGTACCAGAGGTACAAGAGTAAACAAAACAGATTAAAATCCTTGCCCTCATGCAGCTTAGTTTCTAGTGGGGCCAGATAATGAAAAATACAAATAAGTTAATAATAAATGGTAACAGTGCTAAAGTGGAAAAATAAAGCAAGCAGAGGGGACAAGGAGGTGTGTGTCTAGGGGCAAAGTACAATTTAGCCCGCTGACAGCTGAAGGAGGTGAGGGAGTAAGTAGCCATTTCAGGAATGAGCATTCCAAGCAGAATGGAAAGGGAAGCATTAAGGGCTTGAAGTGGGAGTGTCTGCTAAGGCTGAGGAATAGTGAAGGTGTAAATGAATAAAACGGAAAGAGTGAGGAAAATAGGAAATGAAATCAGAAAGGTGACAAATGATGGACCAGATTCTGAAGGGCTGTAGTGGTCATTAGAATGATTTTGGTTTTTACTCTGAATGGAGAAGACACTGGAGCAGAAGAGTGATTATTTCTGATTCAGGCTTTACAAGGATCATTCATTCTAGATGCTGTGCCAAAAACTAAACTACAATGGGGCCAACAGAAGCAGGGTGACTAGTTCAGAAGCTATTGCAATAATCCTGGTGGGAGATGGTAATGGCTTAGTCGAGGGAAGTGGCAGCGGAGGCAATGAGAACAAAGATTCTACGTATGTTTTGAAGGCAGAGGCCTCAGAACTTGTTGATGGAACTACTGCGAGAGACGAGAGACAGAAGGGAGTCAGGACTCCTTAAAATCTATGAAGAGTGAACAATAAGACTTTAGAGGGAAGTTGAAACTTGGAGAAGAGAACGACACTAGAGTATTTCACCGTTTTTGAGGTTTTGGCCGAAGGGTGGACCATGGTTTTGGCAAGATGTGGCTAAATCTCTGAGAAAAAAGCCTGCGGTCTTTTTGGCCTGACGACCAGAGAGAACTCAGGGCCAGCACTGCCACTGGAAGTAAGGCGGAATCTTGGAATAGAGAGACCCAGAGAAGGGAAAACGCAATTCTGTGTAAATTCTACCTAAGTCTCTGGCTGACTGTCAAACAATGTTTGCTTGGGTCCTACTCAAAGCAGTTTGAAGAAAACAAAATAACTATTTTTTTTTTAAAGATTTTATTTATTCAGTCGACAGAGATAGAGACAGCCAGCGAGAGAGGGAACACAAGCAGGGGGAGTGGGAGAGGAAGAAGCAGGCTCATAGTGGAAGAGCCTGATGTGGGGCTCGATCCCATAACGCTGGGATCACGCCCTGAGCCGAAGGCAGACGCTTAACCGCTGTGCCACCCAGGCGCCCCAACAAAATAACTTTAAAATAAACTGGCATTTCAGCTGTTGCCCAACATAGGTGAGGAAAAATTACAATTTATGCCCATCCAAGTTAACTTCTTGCTAAAACAAAAACAGAAACACTCTTCAGAGGAATATAATAGAAGTCAGAGTATTCACAGCAAAATATTTACAATGTCTAAGACAATCAAATAATCATTCAATATCCAAAGAACCAGGAAAATGTGACCCATAATCAAAGGGAAAGACAATTAACAGTGAAGTCTATGTCTGTCTTGTCAGTTCGAATGGAAGAATGAACAGAAAGTGCATTATCAACCCCAGGCATGGCCAGCCTGGCCAAGGACAGGTAGGCCTAGGCTCAAGGGATAGGAATACTTATCGATTCAAAGAACACAGCAGGACAAACAGATGACCAGCACTACCGTAGAGATATTATCACCAGATGTACTTAATGAATTCTCTAACACAAAGAATAAAAAACTTTTTTTAGATTCCAAATCTCTTGAGATAGAAAAGACCAAAGGAAGCAGAACCAGGACACCTGCTAGCATGACCTCATGGTTCTCCCATCAACGGCATCCACCTTCTCAGGAGAACACGGTCCCAAATTTTGCCCTTAAAAACTTCACTTACAGGCCATCCAGGAGTTCGGGACTTTTGAGCATTAGACCCCCACTTTCTTGGGTGGCCCGCACTGCAAAAGCTCCATGTCCGTTTTTATTGGCTCGCTGAACATCAGGTGGACGAAGTCTCGCTTGTTTCCGTTAACAGTGATTAACCTTGAGATGAAGCAGATGTTGAAACTAGTAATAAATAACTTCAGAACAGCTATCATAACTATGCCTAATAATGTACATGAAAATATAAGAAATTTTCTTAAAAACAGAAAATCTCAGCAGAGAAAATTAAATTAAAAAAAGAACAAAATAATTTTACAACTGAAAAATATAACAGATATTTAAAAATTCACTGCATAAAAGTGAAAAGATTAGTGAATATGAAGATTGGTAAAATAGAACAATAGAAATTACACAAACTGAAAACCCAGAGAATTAAAAAAAAATTTTTTTTTTAAAGAAGAGGGAGTGAAACCTATGCATTAAGTTAACAAATGCTTGACCAATTTACCCTAAGAAAATTCTGGCTAGCCTGATTGATTTATGAGCCTGTTCTGCAGAAGCTGACTGACCACTGATGAGATTAGCTAAAGACTGAAGCAAACTGGGAAGAATTCTTGCAGCCGCACAGAAGGGACCAAATGGGAATGAAAGTAATCTCTGGGACTATACACCCTAGATGTCGCCCAGTTTGTCATGCTTACCCCATGCTATTTTATGAACGTGTGTCCCATGAAGAGTCATGATTCCTGAATGCGCATGCTCAGAAAGGAGGACCCCACCCTTTGTCCTTAATTTCAATCAGCATATTCCACTCAACCTACATACCCTATGACACCTTGACCCCCTGTCTTTATTCATTTACTTATTTTGACCCCAACCCTTCAGGGAGGCGGACTTGAGAAATTTTCTCCCACTTTCTTGCTTGGCACCCTGCACTAAAACCTTTTTAGTCGCCACAAAACTGGTGCCGGTGTTTGGCTGACGGAGCATCAGGCGATGGACTTGTCAGGTAACCAAGGGAGGATGAAGAGAAGGAGAGGGAAAGGAGGAGAAGAGAAAAAGGAGGAGAAACACTTAGAGACCCTTAAAGAAGTATCAAAAGGTCTAACTGAGGCAGAGAGGGATTCTAAGGCACCTACCTAGAAAAGAGTATCTTGGGATAAAGTTGCCCTAGGTCCTATCTTATAATTTCAGCCTGTTTAAAAATGAAAGCTCTTTAAATATCTTTCTGCTCATTTGTAGTCCCCTTTTCTGAGGCATTTCTTCTACAGAACAGGAACTTGCAGAAAAACCTGGGCCCCCTCAGACAACCCATTTCTTCAGCCCACCTTGCAGTTACTACAATCAGGAAGCCAAAATCCACAGCGTGAAATAAACTCCAGTGATCAATTTACAACCAATTTGTTCCTGCAAAGACCAGATCAGACCAGTCAGAGCTACCATGGACCCCAGCCCTGAACTTTAAACCACTTTTCACCTCGTTATAATGTTAAAAAGTCATGCCCAGGTGTGGAGACTTAACATGTAAATAAAACATTCAATGTATGAAGAAGCACGTTCTTTCAACTGTGCCTGCATGCCCAACTTCCTATGTTTCCCTGCCCTTATATATATGCTTAGAAGTCACTCCTTTTCTACCTCAGCCCCTTCAAAAGCTTTCCCCTGCCACTCTCAGGGAACAGCCTGGTACCTCTCTAACTAAGGCTGTCTTCCTCATGGCCAGGCATGAGCTTGTAATAAACACTATCCACACCATCCTTGGCCTCATGTCTGTTTCTACGTGTGTGAGAGTCAAAGAACTCTGAGGTCAATAACATAATATGTAAAGCAGAAAAGAGAATAAGGCAGATTTGAAGAAGTTATGGCAAACCAAATTCCCAAATCTGGGTCCATAAATCTGCAGAGTGAATAAGGTCAGTGAACCCCAAACATGAAAAACAAGGAAAATCATGCCTACTCGCATCACATTGAAACTACTGAAAGCCATAGATAGAGAAATACTGAAAAACCACCAGCAAAAAATAACACATTCTATACAGGAAAACAGTAATTTCAATGACTGAGATTTTCATCAGAAAAAATGAAAGCCAAAAGACAGTGAATGTCATCTTTAAAGTGCTAAATGGAATGGGATAGGCTGGTGATGGGTAGTAAGGAGGGCACGTATTGCATGGCGCACTGGGTGTTATGCGCAACTAATGAATCATCGAACTTTACATCAGAAACCGGGGATGTACTGTATGGTGACTAACATAATATAATAAAAAAACATTAAAAAAATGCAAAAAAAACCAATAAAGTGCTAAAGGATAAGAATCTTGAAAGAGATCAACCTTGATCTAATTTATATTTATAAAATATCCAACAACTGTAGAGTACACATTGTTTTGAAGTATACATGGTACACTCATCGACATAGAATACAACGTGGGCTGAAAACAACTCTTAAAATTTTTTTAAACATTGACATCATATGGAGTAACGGACACTGACTGGATTTAACCTCCTGTCTAGAAATAACGATGAAAGACAGATAGAAAGAATAGGGAATGGAAGGGTTGTGTTGGGGGGGGGGGGGTAGAGGGAGAGAGAGAAAAAGAGAGGGAGAGAAAGAACGTTAAAAACACTGGACATGGGCCAATGAGAAATGATCCCCCTGAGACAGGAGAGAAAGGAGGAATGTCCTAAGATTGCTACAGTTGCTGGAAACCCTAGTGGACTCCTGGTGGAAGGACAGCCTAGTAGACTCTGGGTTGAGAAGATGGAGCTGCTAGTTCTGGGAGACAAAGACACCTACAGTTTACAGGACAGAGTAGTACCAGAGATAGAACTGCACAGAGAACTCAGTGACCTGTGGAGGATCCCCTTTAAAATAGTGATTGGCAAACACATTTGAGAAACTACCTGAGCCTGGGAAAAGAACCACCTGATCCCTACTGCTAAAATAATATCTAGTATATGAAAGACACCTAATAAAAAATGTTGAATGTTGAATGAATTCAAATGTCTATGTGCCTTTTCTAAAACTAAATTATACAATAAATTTAAGTACCATAAAAATCTCTTGCAAAGTGAGGAGGCAATAGAAAATAAAATTTAAGAAAAGACAGGCTTGGGCAAAATATGTAATGCTCAAAGCCACATTATGAAAAATACCTACCTCCTTATATTTTTAGATATCTTCCTAACAAGTCATTTTAATTCATATTATATAAAATGTATTTATGAATATTCATAGCAAGGTATGTTTATAAATGTGCTTGCTTTCTTAAATGAATACTATCCAATAAAGTTACCCATCTTTAAAAAATAGAAATATACAACTGTATCCATATATACAAAAATTCTTTCATTTAATCAATGATGATTTGCTAAGCCCTATTTACTTTTCAAGGCCTTTGATTAACATTTTCAGAATGCCTCTAGACTGACAATAATAAGTCATCTTTTATTTATTTTTTTCAAGTAGGCTCCACGCCCAGTGTGGAGCCCAATGCAGGGCTTGAATTCATGACCCAGAGATCAAGACTTGAGCTGAAATCAAGAGTCAGATGCTTAACCAACTGAGCCACCCAGGTACCCCAAACAAGTCTAAAAACAATTCTAAAAATCCCAAGCCCTTATCAAGCTTTCAGAACTACTATGTAAAACTGAGAAATGATGACCATTTCAAGCATTACTCAAGAGAATTGTAACAGAAGGAGTTAATTATCTCCTATGGACTAACTTTGAGCCAATAAAAAGTACACTTATATGGAGCTTCTACTATCACATGAAGAATCAGAAGGGATTTATAGGCTTTAACATATTCCTTTCACGAGGTACTTTAGGAACCACTATATAGAAAGTGCTTAGTTTAACAAGTATTAACATTAAATTAAAATTCCCTAATTTTAATTCAAAACTAAAAAATCACCTTGTTTTTAAAAAAGATTTGTTTAATTTACTTATTTCAGAGAGAAAGAGAAAGAGCGTGAATGGGGGAGAGGGAGACAAGCAGACTCCTGCTGAGCCGGGAGCCTGATGTGGAGCTCAATCCCAGGACTGAGATCATGAGTTGGAGGCTTAACTGACTGAGCCACCCAGGTGCCCCCAAACTAAAAATTATCTTTTATGAGCATATATAATATATCATTGGCATAGTAACCAAAAAAAAAAAAAAATTCTGAAAACATTAGACATGTGTATGGTTTTCCATCCAGATAATATCTGATTAAAGTTTGCTTAGATGAACTGAATATATTAAACATATTATACAGAAGTAAAGAAAGTTAGCCTGAAAGATTTTGCATTGTATAAAGTTCACATCAAAGTCTGATTAATCCTATCAGAATTTGCTACAGGGAAAATTGGGTGTATTTCACTTGGTTAAAAACTGAGCTAGATGTCAGGAATGAGTTTTAGTATATACCTTCAATGGTATATAAATGCGCATTTACACAGACTACTAGTGACATTTATTCATCCAACCATTAATAGATAAAGGCTCCTAGCGCCAGCGTATTTTGCTACTTTAGGAAATATAATGTTGACAGACCTTACCTATACGGGTTTATCACCTAATAGAAGGAATCAGGAATGCAAATGATCCTAATGAAACATTTATAACTGCTATGAATATATTACAATATACACAAAATTTTAGAAAACCCAATCCAATAATATATAAAGAGTACATTGCGTTCAAATGGTTTCTCCCAAAAATGTAAATAGGATTGGTTTAACATTTGAAATCAACCAATGAAATTCAACATATTAACCAATGAAATACAACATACCATCTCAAAAGATGCAGAAAAAGCATCTGACAAAATTGAAACATTCATTCCTGATAAAAACTCAAAGGAAACCAGGAATAGAAGAAGAATTTTTCAACCTAAAAAGGGCATCTATGAAAAACCTACAGTTAACATCTTGCATAATGGTGAAAGACTGAATGCTCATCTCTAAGGTCAGGAATAATTGAAGGATATCCACTCTCACCCTTCTATTCAAAATCATGTCTGGAGGTTCTAACTAAGGTAATAAGATAATAAGGCAAGAATAAGAAATAAAAGGTCTTCAGATTTAAAAGGAAAAACAAAAACTTCATTCATAGACAACATAGCTATGTAGAAAATTTCAAAGAATCTTACAAAAACTAGCTATCTTTGAGTTTAACAAATTGCAGCATACAAATTCAATATTCAAAAAAGAACTGTATTTCTGTACACTATCAGTATAATCTAAACAAAAAAATCCAGTTATTTATAATGGCACCCCCAAACATAAAATGCTTGGGAATAAATCCAACAAAATATATATCTATATGCTGAAAACCATAAAACTGATGAAAGCAATCCAAGAAAAACTAGAGACAGAGAGCTATACTATGTTCAAGGATGGAAGAGTCAATTCTCTACAATGCTGATCTGTAAAGTCCACATAACCCTAATAAAAATCCCAGCTGGAATGTTTTTTTGGTAGAAATAAATAATGACTTCTAAAGTTTATATAGAAAGGGAAAAGAACTAGAATAGCCAAAGCATTCTGAAAAAGAAGAACAAAGGGGGAGGACTCAGTTACTGATTTCAAGACTTACTAGTATAGAGCTATAGAAATCATCGCAGTGTGGTACCGGCAAAAGGACAGGTAGACATAAAGATCAATGGAACAGAATAGAGATTTGAGAATAGACCTAGTCACATGAGGTCAACTGGTATTTTACAAAGTTACAAAGACAATCCAGGGAAGGAAAACTATCTTTTCAATAAATAGTACTAAGACTATTAGATATCCACATGCAAAGAAAAGAACCTTAACCCACGCTTCACACCATATACAAAATTAAATAAAAAATGGACCATATACCTAATTATAAAATCTAAACTATGAAAATTCCAGAAGACAACACAGAAGCAAATCTTTGTGTTTCCTGCTTGGGCAAAAGATATGACACTAAAACCACAATACATAAAGCAAAAAACTGGTAAGTTGGACTTCAATGCATTAGGAACTTCTACTCTACAAAAGACACTGTTAAGAGAATGTAAACATGCCACAAAATGTGAAAAATATTTGCAAATCACATATCTGACAAAGAACTTTTATCCAAAATATACAAAACTCTTTAAATTCAAAAACCGAAGAACAAATAATTCAATTTTTAAAAATGGGAAAACAGGATCTGCAATGGCAAATAAGCACATGAAGAAATGTTCAACAACATTCACCCTGAGGGATATTCAGATTAAAACCAGAGTGGGACACCTTTACACACCGAGTGGAATGACCAAAATAAAACAAAAACTAATAATGCCAAGTACTGACAAGGATGTGGAACAACACAATTTCTCATACATTGCTTTTAGGAATGCAAAATGGTCCAGCCACTCTGGGAAACAGTTTGCAGTTTCTCATAAAGTTAAATGTGAAATTATCATATTACCCAGCAATCCAAGTCCTAGGTATTTCCCAAGTGTAAGAAAAACTTGTATCCATACAAAATCCTTTTTGACAATGTTTTAATGGTTTGATTCATAATTGTGCAAAACGAAATAATCTAAACACCCTTCAATTAATTGACCCACACAATGGAATATTACTCTGTAGTAAAAAGGGAATAAATTACCAATAAAAGCGACAACATGGGTAAATCTCAAAAGCATTACACTAGGTCAAAGAAGCCAGATTCAAAAAGCTACATATTACATGATCCCATTTATATGACACATTAAAAAAGTCAAAACTGTAGGGACAAAAAATAGATCAGTGGTTTCCAGGAGCTAGAAGTGGTAGAAGGGGTTCACTGTTAAGGGGATGGGAAAATTCCGAGGGATGATAAAATTGTTCTAATCTTGATTGTAGGTGTTATTGTGCAACTGTTTGTATTTGTCAAAAATCAAAGAACTTTTACTAAAAATGGTGTGTTTTACTGTATGTACATTAATTTTTTAAATAAAATCATTGTTTGGAAAATAAACAGGCAAGGCATAGACAAGGAAAATATATAAAGTACATATCTGACTTGTATTCAGAATTGACTCTCCGAGTCAATTGTATAAATAATTCCTTTTGAAAATAGGCAACAGATAGGAGAAGATACTTCACAGAAGTATACAGATGACAAATGACTGCATGAAAAGATGCCCAACTTCATGAGTCATCACAGGAATGTGCACTAAGACCAAATGAAATACAACAGGATGGCTGAAATTAAACAGAAAAACCCAACAGCGCCAAGTGATGTCAAGGAACAAATGGGACTTTCATACATTGCTTGTGGAATACAAAATGGGAGAGCCACTTCAGAAAACTTTAGCAGTTTCTTATAAAGTCAAAGCTACACTTAACTATATATAAAACCAACAAATCCCATTCCCAACCATTTAAGAGAAATGAAAATGTTTATACAGACTTGTACTCAAATGTTCATATAATTTTTATTCAGAAAAACCATAAAGTGGAAACAACCTACCTGTCCACCAATTATTGAATGAATAAACAAACTGATCTAGCTATACGATGAAATACTACTCAGCAGTAAAAAGAACTGATGCTCATATAACACTGAGAACAAACCTGAAAAGCACTACACCAAGTCAAAGAGTGCAGACACAAAAGTCTACATACTGTATGGTTCCATTTATATGACACTCCGAAAATAGCAAAACTATAGCAACATAAAGCAGATTAGTGGTTGCTAAGGTCCGAGATGGGGAAAAAAGAACTGACTTCAAAGGAGTATAAGGGGCCTTTCTGGAGTAATGTAAATGGTCTTTATCAAAAATTCTGGTAATATTTAACACAACTGTATACATTTGTCAAAACTCACTGAATTTCATACTAAATATTGGGGGATTTTATCATGTTTAAATTAACCTTTCCTACACTTCCACAGGTTTTCTTCATATCTACAGAACAACTCAAAAATAAAGCAAGCCCAAAAAAATTTTTTTAATTACCTTAAATCCTACTGCCCAGGGACAATAGCCATTATTAGCATTTTCATATACATTACCCAAGATATTTTTCAATGTAACTTTTGGTTCAATTACAACTTTAACTTTTGGTCAAAACTAAAATAGGATCAGATCTTTCACACTGTTCAGAAGCCTCCATTTTTTCAGTTCCAAAATATATCACAAATATATTTGTTTCAATAGATACACTGTATACATTAAAAAAGAAAAACAGATCATGCTATGATTCTCCTAGTTGTAAGTGAACACCAGAATTCTTACTGCATACTGTCTTTTTGTTGCCATTAAATATTTCAACATTTGCAAAACTTGTTTTTATTCCCATATAACTTAATTTAATTCTCAGGTCTTGGATTCTCTAAGGAATGTATTTTCTAGTTTTGCTGAATAAAATCCAAAGAAACCTTTTATAAAAATAGGACAAAATCTTAACTCTTATGGACAAGACAAAAAAATAACAGTTAACATTAAATAAACATTAAGGAAAGAACTTTTTGGAAGAGAGAGGATTATTTGTTGATTTGTTACCATCAACTCTTTGTAAATTTGGGGGAAGATGCTGTACTCCCACACAAAAAGGGCTACTCTATTTAAACAGTTTTTTTTTTTATTATGAAAGAAAAAAGAAACCCCAGGGTCTAAAATGTAATGAGTGATCCTATTAGTTCCACCAGACTAAAATCATACAGTCTACGTATGTGGTCTTTTCAGCCACATCTGTCATGAACCATTTTTACATCACAAAATGCAAAATACTGAGCACTGATTTACTAGATGAGACCTGGGAAAGAATTCATCATTTGATTTTCCCCATAAAAGAAAAATTGGCTCATAAGAAGATAGGTGACTGTTCTTTGCAGAGCATACTCAGAACCTACACATTTTAGAATCAAATCATAATAATCTCAGCAACAAAGAGAAAACCATAATGAAATAGAGGATGAAATAAAGTGAAAAACAAAAGAAACCTCAATCATGACTTTCAGAAATTCAAATATTTTGCTTGGCTAGGAAACATGCATTACTTATTAAAATTATAATATGTGTAAATGTATAAAAGTGTTCACCACATAGTAGATGCTCGATAAACGGCACTCATTAATTTTAAGTACTTCATGAAACACATTTTTATTAAGCGTTTTATATACTGATCTGATATTCCTCCTTTCAAAAGCTTTCAGCTACACTAAAATGGCATTTTTACTTAATATAAAATGTATAGTATAGAAGAGTTTTGAATTCATTATTTCTTTGTCTTATTTGAAATGTGCATTAATCACTTTTTGGCAAATTTCTTTACATAGTGTTATTTTACTCTTATCAAAAAAAAATTCCAAAACCAGACCTATTAATTCCCCTTATAGGAAAAGGTTAGCTATCATTCCAAATTTTTTCATGGCTTAAATTAAGAAATATTAAAGGGTGATTAATAAAAAAAGCTTATTATATAATTGTGCTTTGCAATGATTCTAAAACCATTGAAAAAACCCCAGCACACTTGATATATAAACAAACATCCAAATCTTATACACTTGTCAGTCTTTCAATAATGAAGTCTGGGGAAAAATAAATTCACAGACACCCAAGTGAATTGGCAACTGTAAGTGACAGAAGCCCTTCTAAATCCTCTGTTTACACTGGGGATTAGTGGAGTAGATTTTGAGTTGCAAACTGAACAGTCCATGGTCAAGGGAACCTGCTCCCTGTCAGCCCGCAGGGCATAAGGACAAAGCATGGTCCTGGTAGGAAGTGACCCATAAACATATTCCTACCCAGGATTTATACAAAGCCAGTCTGCCTCACAGAAACTCCATATGACCATTAACTGGCCTGCATGGCCTGCCAGGAGGCCTAATTACAGGTCTACAGAGCCCAATAACAAAAGCTGAAGGGCTTTAGCCTAGGGATGATCTGCTTTATACTGACTTGAGAGAGTCCATATAGAGGACCCCAAAGAAAGAGGTTTAGCTTTAAAATTCTCCCCAGAGATCCAGCATTGTACTCGAGTCTAGAAAGCCCACATGCAACATACTTCAGCTAGGCTTAAACATACCACCCTCTCGAAATTAACATTCAACTACTGTCTGCTTAACATCTGCTCAAACATGGCAAGTTGCTGTGATATTGTTAGACTCTAGCTGATAGCTTTCTTCTTACTAAATATTATTAAGGATAAATAATAGTCATTCAAATATAAATGTGTAACTGATGCTGAACAAGTAACTTATACTTTTTAAATGCAATTTACTTAATGATTGTCTTTAGGAAGCACTACTTTACCTTTTTGAATTGACACAAAGCCAAAAATCATGTTCGGTATTGGAAATTGGAAGTTAAAGTAACACTATCAATTTCATTTCACATAAAAGCTATTAAATTTTATGTATAATTTCTGAAATTTGAAGAAACCATGTTTGATGAAAAAAAAGGTTTAACCAATGCTCAAGTCAATTAAAGTATTCATCTGTCTCTTTTAAAAAGCACTACTCTTAATTCTTGATAACTTCTTCTGTTTATGTATTCTGGTAGGAGGAGAATGTTTGGCTCAATGTTTCTGTCTTAATTACCTCATCACTATGGTGATGCCATAAAAAACTATTCCTACTCGCTAACGATTATAGGACACTCTGTTACATGTCAGGTGCTATTCTAAACACTTTATTAATTTATTTAGTTCTCAGAAAAACTCTAAAGGTACATATTATTCCCATTTCTTAAATGAAAATACCGAAGTTCAGCAGCCTTTAACAATTCTCCCATGGTTTATGAGTAAATAATGGAGCTGGGAATGGCACCTAAGCCATCTGACTTGAGAATTTAACCACCGTACTATATGCCTTTGATATGAATTGCTAACATTTACTGAATACTTACTATGTACCAGGTACTGTTCTAAGTGTTTTACAAATGTTAACTCATTTAAGCTCTGTAACAACCAACCCATTAGTTATGGACTATTAATAACTCCATTTTATAGTTGAGGAAACTAAAGGAGATTACTCACAAAGTTAGTTAGGGAGGCTGAGTATGAATCTAGACTGCCAACATACTATCAAGCAGAAGCCTACATGAGGAAAAAAAGAAGTCTGAAACTATTTATTTTATGAAATGGAAATTAACTTTTTAATCACTTGCTCGTTTTTTAGGTCTGTCCCACATGAAGGCTTTTCTCACAATAAATCAGCCTACTAGTGGAGCCACAGATCAGTGATCAGAAACCTATAGAGCAAAATCTCTGGCTTTAAATCAGGGTAGCAGAATGGTTTTCTATGCTCCCCGGAAACAGTTCAACATTATCATGGCAATCTCCTTTGTAATTCTCAGAATCACAAATATTTACAGTTAGAATGGACTTTGGAAAAGTACTGAGACTTCCAAGATCACATGGCTATGAAGAGAAAGGGTCAGGAACAGGCTTCTAGGTACTTAATGGGTAACTAAGAGAATAAAATCTAAATTTAACATGCAGCAGAAGAACTGGGATGGAATGAGGCATTTACAGCTTATTCCTAAGCCTAGCTCCCTGCCTGGACATAATGTGCGCATGTGTGTGTAACTCCTCTGTGTTTCACAATACTTAACCAGCTTCTATCTCAGCAAGGGTAACTGAAATGTCCCTAGTAAGATTGAAGATCGAAACATTGTTGATCATAAAAAAGTTACCAGGATTTTTCAAAATTATCAGAAATTCTGCTATTATGAACACTCTAATAGTTAAGGAAAATAACATTTTTTTCTGGTTCAAACTTTAATGTTTTTTAAATTATCAATTAGAAAAAACTCATTTCAGAATCAAAGGCTTGCTTGAGGATAGAAATTATTTTATTGTAAGGTGACTACACCTAACAAAACAAAGTGTGTATTTGGTAATATTTTCTATCATCCTTCTTTCTGCCCAACATAACTCAGGGATTTAAACTATGGATAGAAATAAGAGTCAGAAATCACTGGTTTGGGTTCTGATTCTGTCCCTTACTAGCTATGTGGTCTTTTACAAATCATTTATGTTTTCAGGATATTTGTAAAATGGAGTTAATTAGCTCTCCATGCTGTGATGTGAGTCAAATGATAAAAGATTATGAACATACTTTAAAAACTATAAAGCAAAACAAAAAGTGTTGTAGACATTATTTAGAAAATGAAGTATTACACAGAGATTTTATGATAAAGGTTATTTACCATTCATGCACTAAAGGAAATTTCTACTTTTTCTTATAATATTAGAGATAGAATTTTAAAGGTTACATGTGTCAATAATTCTCTTAAAAGTAAAACATTAAAAAGATTTTAGAGAAAAATGTGTCTTAACACCATGTTGTAAGAAGTGTCATCTTTTCATACTGATGAAAAATATTTACATTTTAGAAAAATCTCTCATCTAAATTCTGCTTCAGACCTGTGTACACATATGGCATAAGATGATACTGTGTTTTTGCAGAAAACCCCAATATTTGGACTGCTGCTAACACATCAAACAACAGTGAAAGCAAAAATGATGGAGACGAGTCTTTTAAGTAAACGTACTATATCTTCCTTCTTTCTCCTGCGTGAAATTCATGTTTCATTACTTTTTATGTCATGCACTACCTTAAAGTTAAAGATTAAAAAGTCAGATTATTGACCAATACCTTCTTTAGAAGTCAGAGAATTTTTTGTGTATTTATTTTAAATGAATCAGTGGTTAGAATGAGCATACCACCATTTAAAAGGTTTAATTTTCGGTTATGTCCAGATTGTTTGTTTCTCCACAATGACTTGTTCACCAAAGATCAATAGCTGGATTCCTATTTGGCACCTCTATGGGTGCTGTTAAAACTCCTGGGAAAGACTTAGAAGTTTTAGCTCTGGCTCCCGACCTTCATCATGTTTATTATTTCACTGGAAAAATAAGTTCACTCATGAAATAATTAAATATTAGTACCAGCCATATGTGAGTAAATATCAGCATAAATGGTATGCACAGACAAGAACAGAAAGAATTCAAAAAAGAAGGAAAGATTATGTGCTGGAATGGTCACAAAAATCATGTGGAAATCTTATTTGAGATTCATTTTGAAGTGTTTAGAGATGGGAAGAGAAAGGAGGAAATCATTTCTAGAAGAGAAAAAAATCATGAGCAAAGATTCATAGGTAGAAAAGGACAAGTAACTCAAAGAATGATGAGAAGAAGCTCAGAAATGAATTCTAATAAATACAGAAGAATGAGTAACTCAAAGAATAATGAGAAGTTCAGAAATGAATTCTAATAAATACAGAAAAGTCTGTGGATCCACCATACAGAACCTTTGAATCTGAAGTACAAAAGCATAAAATTAATTTTGTAAGCAACTGAGGGCCAGTGACTAATATTGAGCCAAAGTAGTAGCATGACCAAATGGTGGCTGCAAATTACCATCTAGCAGTGGGAATCACAAAAAGCAATATGAAAATAAATGTTTTCTGGTGGCTACCATTTGCCAGGCTCTGGGCTAAACATTTCACATATTATACTTATCTTCACAAAAATCTTATAAGGTAGTTATTATCTTATCCCTTTATAAATGAGTAAATTACGGTAGAGAGAAGTTCCCAAAGCTAAATACTTTCAAATAGGTAATTTCAATGTGTGACATGGTTTAGCTGAAACAATGTGGGGCTATACTCGTATATTGCTGATGAAAATGTAATGTCGCTCAGACACTGGAAAAGTTTGGTGGTTTCTCAAAAAGTTAAACACAGAATTACCAAATGACCCCACAATTACACTTCTAGGTATATACTACCCAAAATTACAAAACAGGTACTCAAACAAGTACATGTATATGCATGTTGATAGCAACACTACTCACAACAGTCAGAAGGTGGAAGTAACCCAAATTTCCATCAATATATGAATGGATTAATAAATGGTGTACATACAGACAATGGAGTATTATTCAGCCATAAAAAGATATAAATACTGATGCATGGTACAATGTGGCTATACCTCCAAAACATTATGCTAAGTAAGGAAGTCAGACACACAAGGTCACACGTTGTATGATTCCACTTACACATATCCAGAATAGATAAATCCACAGGAACAGAGGGCAGACTGGTGGCTGCAGGGGGTCCAGGGAGTGGAGAGAAACTGCTTCATAGGTAAGAGGTTTTACTTTGGAGTGATGGATTTCCATCCAATGTTTTAGAACTAGAGGGAGGTGGTAGTTATATAGCACTGTAAATGTAGTTAATGCCACTGATTTGTTCACTTTAAACAATTACGATTAATTTTATCTTATGTGAATTTCACCTCAACAAATTACTTTTTCAAAAAATAGAGAACTATATAGTAAACTAGAAAATATACACATCTGTCATGTTCCATTTTTTAAAAATACCTCTGTTTTGGCTAACCAATAAACATCAAGGTCACAAAGAGTAAGTAGTGTAAATAGGCTTAGAGCCCTTCCACTTTTCACTACCATCTCCGGAGAAGAGAACTGAAGCAAGAGATCAATTAGGAAGTTATGGATTGACCTTTGGGTGAAATGTTTGGCATCTAGACTAAGGAGATGGCAGTGGTAAAGATAATAAAGGAATAAATATAAAATATACTTCAAAATAAGACCATTTATTCTAGGTGAATCATTGCCTCTTAAGAAGTCACAGATAAAAATTTCAAAGTTTTTCATCTTAATAAATGGGAGAATGGTAAAAGCATTTTTTAAAATGGAAAAAAAAAGAAAGCATGGCACAAAGGGTTAATAAGATTTACTCACTATCATATGGTAAGCCTTTAGCTGAGGTTACAACTTAAAGATTCAGTCATACAAATTTATACAATTCTGCAACCTTCTGTGTCCTGTTGCCATTTGAAAACAACAGAAAAGCGATCTTAGATATAACTTTAACTTCACATCACCTTTGAATTAAAAGTTAAAACAAGAGACATGAAATTTGATTTCAATTGTAATCTGGTAATAGACATGAAAAAAGATTCTATCTAAATCTGAAGATTTAACATAACAAAGTATAAATATGTAAGTTTAATGTATAAAAATATGATCATAACAAATACAATAAAATCTATGACTTCAAATTCATATTTGGTATAATATGCATGATACCCTACAATTACATTTTACTTAATGTTATTTCACTCATACATGTCTTTCGAAATCATACCACTAATAATTGTTGCCAAATTTCCTAAATATATTTTAATTCCAAACCAATAACATTATTAACATTCACTCATAAATCACAACAATGCAATGGTTACATATAAAACTTTCTTTTGGGACCTGAAGTTAGAATACAGGACTACTTAGCTTTAGGATTTCTTTATATAGAAACCCTATCTACCAGATTACAGTAATTATAAAGCTGAAATAAATCCTGTCTCAAGAATCTAACATGCAGCATTAAATCCTTCCTTGTACTCAATTTGAAGGTACCAAAGTCAAGGATGTTTTCCCTGAGAACCCAAGTAAACTTTCTCCAATGTGACAAAATGGGTGCTACCAGACCTTCCTATCCGGGTACCTTAGGACTAGGCTAGACTTTAACTGCAAGACTTCCAGACTAAGCTCAAGTTCATCTTATTCCCCCTTCTATTATTGATTTGTTTTTAATAATACCATGAACACCTTGTATTCTTTACTGAACGATATCTAGAACTTTGACAATAAGCTCTGTATTTGCTTATACGCTACTCCCTATCCATCCGCCACCTACTTCTCCTCTCCAAGTCCACACGTTCTCACTAAAAGCAGTACTGGATGTTTTCAAAAGGGGTGTAATATGTTATGTCATATTATAAAGCAATATATTCATGGAATTGGCATCAAACAGCTGAGACTTGGTAAAAATGACTAATCAGTGGAAATGTAAAGTAGCGCAGTCCTTTTGCAAAACAATTTAGCAAAAATGCATAAAAAGTCACTCTAAATATTAATACCCTCTAACCTCATAAACTCATTTCTATAGTAATCAATCCCAAGAAAATAATCTAAAATATAGAAAGCATAATTTGTAATAGGATGTATATCATAGTGTTATTGATAAGAGGGAAATGCTGGGGACATGCTAAATAAAGAAGAAAATTATTAAGTAAATAATGCTACATGTAACTAAGGTCTGTGCTTTGCTTATCCAGGGTAACGTAAGTTTTTAATTTGTAAATTGTCATTATATTTTGGATGTTTCTCAAATGCACAGAACCTAGCTCTTTATCCATAACAGAATTTAGAAAGTTAAATTAAAATAATGAGGGGTGACAGCTGGGACCGATATAAGCAAGTTATACACTATGAGGTTTGGAGTGTCAGATCTGGTTTATAATATGCTTCAAAATCATATTAAAAGATAAAGATAACTGTATAAAACTATGAAATGAAATACTTTATAGTTGTATTAATGGAAACAAATATTTCCTGGACTAAGCACTATAAAAATTTTCTTATTTAAAGCAAGAGTTTGTCCATGCTCAAATCATGAACTGGAAATAATTTTTCAAAGCAAAATGCTACTACAGAATCAATGTAGCATTATGTAAATGATAAGAGAATCATACTAACTAGTTTATCTTATAGTATATTTGAATCAAAATATGAAAAACCTGATAGCAAACAAAACTACTATGTAGAAATTGCAATTTCTACATAATTAAAGATAAATGAGTAATATTAATACATAAAATATAAATGACTTTTAAAGTAATATGGAGTAGTATAGAGTCTCACAGTCAAAATATTTATCAATTTTTACCCCTTTATTATAAGTTGCTTCTATTAGTGATTTATGAAGCTAGTATATCATGTACACTGATGCTCCCAATCTTTAAACTGTAGACACTCTGGGTAGGAGCTAATCCAAGAAATCGTTGAATCAATATGCACATACATATTTTTCTCAATCGATGAACACTAAAAATACAACCACCATCATCTGGTAGTCTGAAATTACTTTTGATGTGAAAATAGAATTCTCATTTTCCAATTGGAAATCATGAACTCTTTACAGATCTTTAAAAAGTAAATAATTTTAAGAAATATGTACTACTTTGGTGATATTATTCTAACCTTACCTCATGTTTAACCTTGACAACTTATTTAAATAAGTTACATACTGAAGAGCACATTAAGATTCAAAGTAGAATATCAGTACTTAGAAAAGATAACACTGATCTTTTACGTTTTTGGAAAAGGTAAAATATTTAATATCTACATTTATCTAGGCATTATATGTAAAATCAAAGTCATTGCATTACTGTATCATTGAAAAACAAAACATACACTATTTTAAGATTAGATGGTATCCAGAACAGTCCAATGAGTTAGTCCAATGCTACTGGAGAAATTACTAAATTACATTTACCTTTTCTTTAGAACAATGAAAACGTTGATTTAAACTCACACTTTATACAGAAGTTAAATCAAAATAGATCATAGTCTCCAATGTAAAAGTATAAAACTTTTAGAAGAAAACGTAGGAGGAGATTTTCATGATGTGACATGGGGTTAGGTAAAGAATTCTTAAACATGCCACCAAAAGCACAGTCCATAAAAGACAAAAAATCAATAAATTGGACTTCATCAAAATTGAAACTAAACTGAAGCCAATTTTATAAATAAAAAGGTAAAGAATGACCTTTTAGCATTACACTGTAGCAATAAATATTTCCTATAAAATACGGCCATACATATAACTTAAACTTCATAAACTTGTGAAGATATATGAAAATAGGTGTTTTTTCTTTGACCCACCTGTACGCATGTTAGGATTTATTTAGTACTTTTTCATTTAAATAAATTATGAACACTTACCAGCAGCTTCAAGAACGAGCTGTAGTCTGGCTTTGGCCTGTTCAGCCGGTGGCTAAAAATCAACCATAAAAGACATTTACAGGTCAGTTTTAATGTAGAGAGCTTTAAATTAATGTAGTATGCAAATATCAGAAAACTTAGAGGACTTTATCACATCAATATTAATATCCAGCCACATCTTAACAAAATTCTATCACAGCAGCTCTACCAATCTACTCTCTCACCACAGTAATCAAATCACACTTTTCATTAAGATGATGCAATAAATTTCTTTTTTTCTTTCTTTCCCTTTCTTTCTTTCTTTCTTTCTTTCTTTCTTTCTTTCTTTCTTTCCACTGCAAAACGTTTTGTTTACTATCCAGCATCAATCAGCAATAGCCTAAATCAGCACCCAAATCAGTACCAACAGCAATAGCGTAAAAACTGCAATTTAATAATGAGGTAAAACCCACACTGTATATTAACAACATATCATCAAGTTGTTATTTTTTTGCATATGAAAGGTGTAATGTGACCTATTAGAATTTAAGTAGTAATTTGACCTCCAATACTTCAGGCAAGTCATATCCTAAAACGAAATATTTTCTGCTTTCCTAACTATTTGAAAGGGGCAACTGTGATGAAGATAGAACACAAGGTGAGTTAATGTGCTTTCAATTCCTCCTAAACATCCTAAAATTGTTTTCTCAGTGGACCTTGATTCAATACAGTTGATAATGTTGAAATTAAACTACTTTCCTACCAGTGACCTTATTCTGAGATTTTCAGATAATGTGTTGATGGTATCCAAGCCATAGGCCATAACATGGATTGTATCAAAGTTACGGATTTTTATGAAAGACTTCTTAAAAACTGTTTTTAATACTTAAGACTGTACTTCACTCTCCATTTATAAAGATGTCAGCAGGTGATTAAATAACCTCGTTTAAATAAGATAACATCATTTGAGAATTAACATTTTATAAATTTTACTATTTCTGTGTGAAAAATGGTTTGAATGAAAAGAATTAATAACTGGACATAGAAAGAAGATGTACAAGAAAGGTTTAAGAATTTGAACTGTGTTTCTGAATAAACTGTAAGAAACAGGATGGAAGAGTAGTAGTTAAGACAGGAAGAAAGACCGAGAGTCTTTCATATCCTAGAACAAGGGTTAACGAACTATGGCCCTAGACCAGTGACCTAGTTTTGTAAATAAGTTTTATTGGAACAGCCATGCCCATTTGTTTACATACTGTCTATGGATGCTTTGTGCTCAGTCCAACAACAGCAAGGTCAATTTCTTGTGGCAGGAAACTTCCGGCCAGCAAAGCCTAAAATATTTACTATCCGGACCTTTAAGGAAACATTTGCAGATCTTGCCACAGAAGAGAGACTCGGCAGAATCTGAAACAGCACTGTGAGGAGAGGAGATCTGCACTCTTCAAGCGATACACTTGATGATGAACTGGAAGAGACGCGACTGGAGGTGAGGGCTCGGTCAGAAAGCAATTAAAGAATTCCAGGTGAGAGATGATGAGGGCCTGAGGTGGAGCAGCGGTGGTAAGGCTGGACAGAAAGAACTAGATTTGAGAAATACTTACGTGGTAACATGAAAGGACTGACTGCATAGGACAGAAGGAGGAGCTGACAAGCTTAAAAACAGTACATTACGTCATGTTTGTAGAGAAAATGTACACAAGCAAGTTTTATAAAGTTACAAAGTACTGAAAATATGTAACCTCAAGTTAAGATACCCCAGCAAAAGAGGAATAGAAGACTGTGAATACAACCCTCTAAGAGTTATAAACTAAACTGCCTAAGGGGGCCAAGCAGTAAATACAAACATTTATGATGATAAAAGGGAAATGACATTTGGCCTCAGTATCAGAAAGCACAGAAAGCGTGCAGAACAGTGCAGCACGGGGGCTAGCTCAAGGGAGGAGCTGAGACTCAGCACCAACTCACTGCTGTCATACAGAAATGCAAACTCAGGGCTGGACATTTCTTGATTTTTCATGAGACTTTAAGTTTCCATAAAGACCAATACTGTGTGAGACAAACAGTACTTCTAAGAGCCAGGTTCAATCTCAAAACAGACAATTTGTGACCTCTGCCATCTACTTAACACACACAGTAGAAACGTGATACTTTGTGCAATACAACATAACTAGAATGACATGAAGGAAATGATATTCTGACTAGCAGATCCCAAGCAAGCTAAGAATTATGAAGCATACATTTCAGAGTGTCCTAGGAAGCAGTGTTCTTTGACAGAAAAATGCTAAGACACTTTACTGGTTATTTCATGGGAAAGTTCCATGCATTTCATTAGAAAGATTATTTTTAACAATTAAGAAATACTTAAAACATAGAAAAATATGCAGGATGATGAGTACCCACATCAAAAAAAATTAACAATATTGTTCAAGTCTCCTACCCTATAAAATCTCCCTCCGTGGCAGTTCTCACCCTCCTCCATTTATAACCACTGTCTTGAAAATATGGTAATTCCCATTCCTAAAGAAAGATGATTGATGTTTCTGATAAAAACACCTGTTAAGACATATTTATATTTTCACTAATTTCTCTAACAATCTATAATATAGGATTCATATTCAAAGACAAAGAAAACCAGAGCAGTATACTAACTTGCTTCCACGAGTAAATGACAGACTTAAATTAAAGACCTTCTGACTCCAAATTTCAGGATCCTTATAACTAAATCACTAGGACAGTCATGAAGTCAAAGCAATTAATTCCATAGATATAAAAGCATAAGGATGAGTTTTTAATTCTGTTCAAAAGAAAAATCTGTCCAAAATAATACATCTGTCCCAGCAGATGAAATATGATGACATTCTAAATACATTTGCCTATACAAATATAACTTGCTAAACTTTAGCAATACAGGGGAGAACTTCAACTATGGGGAGAAATACATTGTTGGACTCACCAGACTTTTAAAATTTGTAATTTATAAATATTTTTACTCATAAATATTTAACATTTTTCAGACATTTTTCTTAGATAGGGTATCAAATGTGAATGTTCTCTCACTTTTTGTTCATTTGCAAATATCTTTCTTTTACCTTTACTAGTGAATGGAATGGATATGGGATTGCAGTCTCTATCACTCACCTGCCTCTCAAATTCTTTCCAAGGGCTCCCCTACATTGATTCAACCTTGAGTCTGTCCCAGAAGCAGGAAAGCATCACAACAGGTCTCGTGGCTGAGAACCTCCAGGTACCATCTACCTATCTGCATCGGCAGCTGCTTGGCTCTGAAGTAGATGAGTAGGAGTTGGGAGCAGGAAAGAGGCAGTCTGATTTCTGCTGCCATCATTCTATTTGCTATCTATAGTTACTTTTCAAGAAAAGATTAAGGAGAAAGAAGAAACAGAATACAGAGCTAAAAGAACAATTTATGCTAATTCATTTTTAGTTAGGTATCACCATACTAGCTGGCTTAGAATGAAAATACCTTTAAGAGCTCGAGCCACCCTATGACCCAGCCATTGCACTGCTGGGTATCTACCCCAAAGATACAGACGTAGTGAAGAGAAGGGCCATATGCACCCCAATGTTCATAGCAGCATTGTCCACAATAGCTAAATTGTGGAAGGAGCCGAGATGCCCTTCAACAGATGACTAGATTAAGAAGATGTGGTCCATATATACAATGGAATATTACTCAGCTATCAAAAAGAACGATTTCTCAACATTTGCTGCAACATGGACGGCACTGGAGGAGATAATGCTAAGTGAAATAAGTCAAGCAGAGAAAGACAATTATATGGTTTCTCTCATCTATGGAACATAAGAACTAGGAAGATCAGTAGGGGAAGAAAGGGATAAAGAAGGGGGGGTAATCAGAAAGGGGAATGAAGCATGAGAGACTATGGACTATGAGAAACAAACTGAGGGCCACAGAGGGGAGGGGGGTGGGGGAATGGGATAGGCTGGTGATGGGTAGTAAGGAGGGCACGTATTGCATGGTGCACTGGGTGTTATACGCAACTAATGAATCATCGAACTTTACATCAGAAACCAGGGATGTACTGTATGGTGACTAACATAATATAATAAAAAAAATTTAAAAAAACCAGGGATGTACTGTATGGTGACTAACTAATGTAATAAAAAAATATTATTATAATAAAAAAAAAGAAAAAAATAAGGGCTCGAGTGCCAAAATTTCTGATGCTTTAGCTATTTTAGAGTGTATTACACTTCAGGGATTCGTATGAATTCCATCTAAAATTGGTAAATGGTACTAATGTTATTCAGAACCAGAAATTAAACCTTATTCAATAAATAAGAATATAATACCAAATAGAAATGCATGTAATACAATTTCTTAATATAAGAACTGTAAAATGAGGACATAATTAAGAACATAATGTCACAATTATATTGTGTGAAGCAAACTTGTGGATAAAAAATTATATTCCATTAAAAAATAATATTCCTTATATCAAAATTAGTAGTGTATAATTAAACAAATATCACCAAAACTGAATTATAGAGAATATAACTGGTGTCCCCTCAAAAAAATTTAGCATTAACATTAACAGAACAGTAAGAACAGTATGAACTTACACTAGAAGTCTTTAAAGGCTATACTAAAGTTAAAATATTATTATGTTATATGGTATGATACCCAAAAAGTAAATTAGTAGATAATGTACCATAATTTTAACTCATTTAAAGAAAACTATACTTCTGCTAGAAATTCTTATCATATAGGGCTTAAAATTTCTAAATTAATAGTGGTCTTCTGGCTGGGGGAGAAGGGATTGGTAGTCTTTCTATTGCCATGGATTCTCCAGAGCTGCTCTGCTCCTCCCTTTCCTCTCCTTGGTAGCCAGTATACTTACTTAACTCCATTTGTAAGCCCTAGTGTTATAGAAGAGTATCTGCTTTCTTAAGAAGAAACAAATGCTCTTGAGATGAAACTAAAAGATAAGTCAGTCTCCCAATGGCTTGTGGATGTGACTATCTTCAATGTCTAGATTTGTTTTCTTAACTTTGGATTTACTCTTAATTTACTTATTTATTTAGGATTTTATTTCTTTATTTGACAGAGAGAGGCAGCGAGAGAGGGAACACAAGCAGGGGGAGTCGGAGAGGGAGAAGCAGGCTCCTTGCCAAGCAGGGAGCCTGATGCGGGACTCAGTCCCAGGATGCTGGGATCATGATCTGAGCCGAAGGCAGGCGCTTAACAACTGAGCCACCCAGGCGCCCCTAGTTTTACTCTTATTTAGTCCAATCCCCTGAGTTCTTTATAGACAACATGTCTAGAATCTCCAAAGAGTGCCAAAACTAACATTCAAAACCAGCACAACACTTTGAGCCACAACTACATACATACTCCATACAAGAAGCAGAGAAGAAAGCGTATCTTTATATAAACCAGTTTATACACTAAACTATTTAAACTCTTTGTTCACCCTTCTCATTTCCGTTCATGTTCAGCTCCCAGAAGCCCTGACCACCCTGTGGAAATCCCGAGAGTTGATGAAACAATAGCCATTCCAGCTGCCAACAACACTTTTGGGGGTTGTTAAGAACAGGGAAGTAAAAAGTCTGAAAGAAAGACTGTGGCTGAGCTAAAAGAGTACTCCAACTTGGAAAATAAGTTAAATGAGCAACATTATGCAAAATCAAAATTAAGATTGGATTAAATAATTTTCAGCTCTCTCTCTCAATTTCAAATAATCATATGTCTTTATACACAAAATGTATAGAGAGAGGTTTCTGGAAAGATGGTAAATATATGTTTAACTTTTAAGGAAATGACCAAACTGTCTCCAAAGTAGTTCTATATTCCCACAAGCAATGTATAGAGTTTCAGTTGCTTCACATCCTAGTCACGACTTAATATAACCAGGCTTTTCAAAATTTCAATATTCTAAAGTTGTTTTAAGCTCATGGTGGTTTTAATCAATGTTTCCCTAATGATTAATGGTGGTGAGCACTTTTTCATGTGCTCATTATCTGTAATTTTCCTCAGAAAAATGGATTTTCAAATTTTTTGCCAAATTTTCACTGGATTGTGTTTTTTTTAATTGATTAATTAATTGTCTCCAAGATTTTATTAAAATTCAAGTTAGTTAACATACAGTATAGTATTAGTTTCAGGAGTAGAACCTAGTGATTCATCACTTACATAATACACCCAGTGCTCATCACAAGTGTCCTTCTTAATGCCCATCACCCATTTAACCCATCCCCTCATGCTCCTCCCTTCCAGCAACCCTGTTTGTTCTCTAGAGTTAAGCCTTTTATGGTTTGCCTCCCTGTTTTTATCTTATTTTATTTTTACTTCCCTTCCCCTCCCCTATATTCATCTGTTTTGTTTCTTAAATTCTACATATGAGTGAAATCATATGGTATTTGACTTTCTCTGACTTATTTTGCTTAGCATAATACACTCTCTTCCATCCACATCGTTGCAAATGGCAAGATTTTATTCTTTTCGATTGCTGAGTAAAATCCATTGTATATATATACCACATGTTTACCCACTCATCAGTGAATGGACATTTTGGCTCTTTCCGTACTTTGCCTATTGTTGATAGTGCTGCTACATTGGGGTGTATGTACCCTATGAATCAGTATTTTTGTTGGACTGTTTTCTTATTGAGTTTTCAGAATTCTTAATTATAGTGAAAGTAATGTTTCATACATGAGGTTTGCATATTACTTATACATCTGCACACACACAAACTAAATTATATATTTATGTTTATATTCTGAATAAAGCTCTCCGCCCCCATTGAGTGGGTTGTTTTTTCATTAAGAGTATCTTTCAAAGAAGTGGAAGTTCTTAATTTTCATGAAGTCCAATTCATCAATTTCATTTTTTATGAATCATGCTTTTGTGGTGTTACATATAAGAAATCTTTACCTAACCACAATTCATAGAGATCTGTCCTATGTTTATACCTAGAAGTTTAATAGTTTATGTTTACATTTAACCTAATTAATTTCTATGTAGTGCAACACTGAAAAACCTTCAAAAATTTTTTGATATATTGCTATGCAATTGTTTTAGCATCATTTGTAGAAAAAAAATATTTTCCATGCAATTGTTTTTGTACCTTTGTTAAAAATCAATTGGAGATAGACTTTTAGACTCTCTGAGAGTCTTAATACAAACACCACACTATCTTGATTACTATAATTTCATATTAGCTCTTGAAATAGGTAGAATTAAAAAAAAACACTTTTTTTAACATTTTCACAGTAGTTTTGGCTCTTCTAGCTCTTTTGCATCCCCTATTTTAGAATAAGCTAATCAATTTGTAGCCTACCACCCCCCCCAAAAAAAGCCTGCTAGGATTTTGCATGGGATTGCATTGAATCTACATGTCAAATTGGAAGAAAAGACATCTTACTTAACAGTACTACTTATTTATTTAACAATACTAAGTTTTAGCCTGGTATATAATCTTTTCCATTATTTTTGGCTCTTGGGCTTTATATCTGAAGTGTGTGTGTGTGTGTGTGTGTGTGTGTGTGTGTGTGTGTAACAGGCAGCACATAGTGGATCTTTTTAAAAAATATTTATTTATTTAAATTCAATTAGCCAATATAGGGTACATCAATAGTTTTTGATGCAGTGTTCAATGATTGATTACTTGTGTGTAACACCCAGTGCTCATCACATCACATGCCCTCCCTAATGCCCATAACCCAGTTACCCCTTCCCCCCATTCACCTTCCCTTCAACAATCCTCAGTTTGTTTCCCAGAGTCAAGTCTGTCATGATTTGTCTCCCTCTCTGACCTCCTCCCATTCAGTTTCCCTCCCTTTCCCCAAAATCCTTTGCACTATTTCTTATGTTCCACATACGAGTGAAGCCATATAATTGTCTTTCTCTGACTGACTTATTTCACTTAGTATAATACCCTCCAGTTCCATCCATATCGATGTAAATGATAGGCATCCATCCTTTCTGATGGCAGAGTAATATTCCATTGTATATATTGTTTTAAGATTTATTTATTTGAGAGAGAGCAAGTGAGTGCAAGTGGGGGAGGGGCAGAGGGAGAGAATCTCAAGCCTATTCCCTGCGGAGCGGAGCCCAAAGTAGCTTGATCTCAGGACCCTGAGATCATGACCTGAGCCAAAATTACAGAGTCAGATGCTAAACCAACTGAGCGACCCAGGCACCCCTGGATCTTGCTTTTTTATGCAATCCGAAAAACTTTTAATTGGCATGTTTAGACCAACTTACACTTAATAGCCACATGCTATTTGTTTTCTATTTGTCCCATCTACTCTTCGTTCCCTTTTTCTTCTTTTATGCCTTCTCTTAGATAGAGCATTTTTATAATTCCACTTTATATTCTTTGTTGGCTTATTGGCTGAAACTCTTTTTGCGGTATTTTGGTTGTTGCTTTAGAGTTTATAATATACATTTTCAATTTATCACTCTATCTTCATTATATTATTTCATATATACTATAAAAACCTTCCAATAGTACACTTGCATTTCTCCCGTCCCAGCGTCTGTATTGTCATTGCTGTCATATATTATAAACTCTGTAACACACCACGTTGTTTTAAACAGTTACCTTTTAAAGAGTTCTATTTACTCATGCAATTACCATCCCCAGTACTCTCCATTCTTTTATGTCAACCCAGTATCTGAAAAGGCTTCCTTTGGCCATCTCCTGTAGTCCCTGAGTTTTGGTGCTAAATTCTTTCCATTTTGTGTGTCTTAAAAAAAAAAAGCTTCATTTTGGCCTTCATTTTTGAAAGATATTCTTCCTGGAGGAATTCCAGGCTTATACATTTTTTCTACCATTATTTTAAAGTTGTTCCTTTACTGTCTTGTACTTTGCATTGTCTCTCATGAGAAATCTGCTTTCATAGCTATCTCTGTTCCCTCATATGTAATGATTATTTTTTTCTCTTACATAATAACAATTAGTATTTATTTTTACTCTTTTGTTTTTAAGATTTTCTTCTCATAACTGCTATCAAACAGTCTGATTATGATATGCCTTGGTGTGGTTTTCTTCCTATTTCCTGTGCTTGGGGCTTGTTCAGCTTCTTGAAACTACTTAGTTTTTATCAAATTTGGGGATATTGTGGTCATTATTTCTTCAATTATATTATTCTGTTGCCCCCATTCATACTTTTCCTTTCAGGATTCCAGTCACAAGTATATTGTGTATTTGGCTGCCTAATATTGTTACCACAGCTCACAAATGCTCTTTTTTGTTTTGTTTTTTTTTTTTTAATTTTTTTTTCCTCTCTGGTTCCATTTTGGATAGTTTCTTTTGTTATGTCTTTTAGTTCATTACCCATATTCTGCAGTGTATCACATCCATTAATATCATCCAGTGTATCTTTCACCACAGACATTTTATGTCTAGAATTTTGACTGCTTTTATAGCTTTCATGTCTCTACTTAATATGTTCCGTTTTTTTAGTAGCTCTCTAACCATATGCAATATAGTTATAATAGTTCTATTAATGTCCTTGTCAACTAATTCTAGGTTGGTTTCAACTGATTGATTTTGGTCCCTACTATGTTACATTTTCTTGATCTTTTTGTATGCATGGTACTTTTGGACAAAATGTCAGACATGATTTTATTTTGTTGTATGCTGGATATTTTTGTATTCCTATAGTCTTGGTCTTTGTTCCAGGACACAGTTAAACTACTTGGAAGCAGTTTGATCCTTTCAGTTCCCTACTTTGTTAGGCAGCACCAGAACAGCTTTAAGTCTGTCATTAATTCTTTCCCACTATTAAGACTTCCTTAGTACTTGATCAGAAGCACTGTGAATTATGAGGTTTTCCACACTGCGTGTTGGGAGGAGGCACTGTTCCCAACTCTGTGTAGTGGCAGGCAATTTCCTCTAATCACTTCAAATAGTTCTTTTCCAAGCCTTGGATACTTTCCTCACATGCATGTACTAATGAATAGTCTGCTGAATACTTGAAGGAAACCCTCGGCAGATATTCCATAGCTCACTCCTCTCTGGTAACCTGCCCTGTGATTTCTAGGGCCTTTGGCCTCCCTGGTATCACAATTCCATCTTCTCAACTGAAGGAGACTACCAGGTTCGGCCTAAGTCATCCCTTCCTGTGATGTGACCTGGAAACTTTCTCTGGGCCTCAAGCTGAAGCAATTGAAGGGCACACCTCATTCTTCCCCTCCCTCTCGAAATCACTGTCCTTCACGTTTTATGTCCATTGTCTTGAGAGTTGTTTTCTCTAATAATTTGACCAGTTTTTTAGTTCTTTCAGGTGGGAGGATAAATCTGATCCCTGTTTCTTCATCTTCACTGGAATAGAAAGCCTATTAATTCTTTTAATACTGACGCAACCTTGTGAGGTAAAGTTACTTGTCCAAAGTCACACAGCCATTTTTCTAATGACTGTTAATAAAAAAATGCATTATATATGCAGATAAATCAATAAACTCCCCTTCTCTGGACAACATCTATTTCCTTTTCTGGGCTAATCTCTTCTTTCAAAGCTTGGTTGAAGAGGCATCATCTCCTGAAAACCCCATCAGTGTCAGCTTGTTTTCTCCCTAGCCCTTCATGATGGTTACAGCTCTCTGCTCTATGTTCCTATAGACCCTGGGAACACATGTATCAGCACATTTTCAGTATAATTACTGATTTTGTTGCCTATCTTTCCTTCTTTGAAGGCTATCAGCCTCTTGAAGACAATAACCGTCATACATCTTTGTATCATTAGCACCTAGAATACTGCCTGGAATACACTCATATTTGAAATAAAACTTCCTTGTAAAATTTAAAATCCCCATAAAAGTATACACATTAATTTGAAATATTAATTTCATTGAATTCTGTCTATTAGGAAGAATTTGCCAAATTCGAATAGCTGATCTTTGAGAGGATGATAATGGTATTGGGGAAATTAAAACAACCACAAAATCTGCATATATTTTTAACAAACCTATTTGAGAATAGAGTGACAATTCTTAAAGTGATCACAGGTGTTCCAAATATATAAGTCATAACTTCTATGTGCCATATCCTCCTAGCCAACATGACAGACACTCCTAAGAAAGCATAAGCCACCTGAAAAAAAAACCCTAACATCTTTTTTGAAAAAGTAGTTGTTATTTATTGTATGCTTATAACATTCCAGACTCTATGCTAAGCACATATATAAGATATATATGATATAAGATATAAGCTATATATCTCATTTAACAAAATTCTCATAACAATCCTGACAAAGCAGGTACTTTTAATGCTATTTTTTAGATGAAGAATAAATTATTACCTTAAGTCACAAAGATGGTAAGGTAGCAAAACTTGAATTTTAACCCAGATCACAAAATCTATGTTCTTAATAACACTATACTGCCTCTCAGTTTGAGATCCATTTGATTATTAACTTTTAAGGAGAAAAAAAAAAAGAGAAAAATCTAATCATTTTTAATTGCCAGAAAAGATTGTACAAAGTTAAAACGAAATTTTCTTTAGTCTTTTGGATGCTACCATTAATGATCTTAAAGGTTGTGAGTACCATCTAAAAACCTCATTTTAATCAAGCTTTTCCAGATGAGTAACTTTTCAAATATTAAACATATTTGCAGTATAGGTACTGTGCGGCTTCCTTTAAAGTAAATGGAATCTCACTATGACAGAGACACGTATCAGCAGCTTATCATATTTCTGGCTACATTTCATTGTAACAGTTACTATAATTCTATCTCTTAAGATCAAGGTCGAAGCTAGAAATATTACAAGTAGCTCAAAAGTAGATTTATCTTGCCTCTAGAACTTAGCACCACGTTGGTTTAAACAAAGACCCAAGAAGAAACTAAAAGAATTAAACCAACAACACATAGTCCACTCTTAATAGTAAACTCGTCTTAGAGCTTTATCAACCATTTTCTCTAAACAGCTTCAGGGCTTGCAAAAAAGTTATTTAACAGTTATTTTCTTTATTAAAATCGGAGAAGGATGTCATTTTACAGGTGAAGAAGCTACTGAGCCTAAGGGTACGACATCTCTGAGGCCCTGTGGAAGAAGGTCCCTGTCCGTAACTCAGTACCATTATTTACAAAACGGTGTTGCTCATATACTACACGAATCACAGCCATGCTTATTTGTCTATAAATCGTCTGTGGCTACAAGTGGCAGGGCCGAGTAGCTGTGGAAGAGATCATATGGCCCACAAAAGCCTAAAATATCTGGCTTTTTATAGAAAAGGCTGACTGCCAATTTAGATGACTATAGCTGGATCCTTTCCACTTAACTTTTCCATCCTAAACACAGCTGCTGAGGTTATCTTCACAAAGCAAGGGTTCTAAGTTACTGCTTTAAAAAGACCTACGTGACTCTCCATTGCTTCCACAGTTAAACATAAATGAATCACTTTGATTTTTAATTACCATTAATAATTCTCCAAGCTTATTCTTTTACCCCTATTTTTCAACCATTTCTGCACTCATACCCAATATTTCAGCAATACACAGACTCTCACTATTTCTCAACCATGTCCTGCCTTTTCCTCCCAGTGCTTTCACTCATGCATAACCCTCTACCTGGAATTTTTATTCCCGTGTATCCTTAGTTGGAGAAATGCTGAAATGCCACCATCTTTGTCCAACACCACATAGCTGGAAGGATACACTACAGACTATTTAACAACTCATATAGCACTCAAGATCTTTGTGAAAATACTATAGACTACCTCTCTATTCTTTCAAAATGAATGCCCTCTCTCCTCTTTAGTTTCCTTCATTCCTACCCCAGCTATGGAGCCTCACCACTTAAACCACCATTTAACAGAACTTAAGAAGGGTTACATTTAGAAAAGAAGTATCTTTATATGAAAGCTAAGTAAATGAAATAGAAATGTTCTCCCCCTCTGTGGAGCCAAGGTAGGTAGGGAGATAGGGGGAAAAGTTTGACTACTTTAAGTTTGGAAGCATAAAACAGACAGAAAATGGAAGAAACAACAAACTCAAATAATCATTTATTTGAACTGGCTACATAATTGTGCCAAGTAGAAATGTTTACTTAACATTTCCCTGTCAGGAACTGAGACTTTTTTTTTTTTTTTTTGACAGCTGAACTAAGAAATTCTCCCATGGAAGGAGGAAATTAGGGCTTTTTATATGCATCAGTTATTTATATGTTAGGTCTCTCATAAATTCCAAAATAAGTCTATGCAAAACAAATTATTTTCAGTAACACTTCTAGACATGGCATTGAGGTTAAAGTAAAATTTGACTCAATAATACAGTTACTGATATTTTAAAAAGCAAGGCACAAATAATTTTGAAGTTTCCTAAATTGTTTTCAAAATGAATGTGTGATAACATATAAGGATAAACATTCATATGGTTCTAAATTCTGTTTTATTACCTTCTCTTTTTTAGCACCTTCAAAGCCACCTACTTTTGCTATCTCAATTTTAAGTATCAGCATATCTTTTAGTCCATAAATATAAACATTTTAGAGTGGGGTATGAGACATTATTTTAAACAATTACATAAATGTCTTTTCTGATCCTTGTATCATAGGATTTAGAATAATACTTTCTATATTCTAAATCCTTCGTAGCATTGCAACAGCAATTTTTAAGAAACTTATTTCCTGTGACTACGTTTCTTTCCGTTTTTTCACTTTGTTTCTCTTCATCTTTGTTTTTCTATGATCTCATGACTGGTAGGAAAGGAGTGGTGTTCTCTGCAGTACCAATCATCTGGAATAATCCACCTATCCATCTTTGCTTTACTGACCTCACATAAGTTTTTAACTCTCTTGACAAAACCTTTCTGTTTTATTCCAAGTTATAACTTCTATCTTTGAATGTAGTTACTTTACTTTGCCTCAAAGAATCTTACAAAATTATTTCTTTGAAGCATTTTCATCACTAAAAAGATAAGAGGTAAAAGTACTAGAAAGTTTTAAAACAGGTTTTCTCCTCAAAGACATTCATCCATTTACAATTGCACCAAAACCCATAAAATACCTAGGAATAAACCTAACCAAGAGGTAAAAGATCTGTACTCTGAAAACTATAGAACACATATGAAAGAAATTAAGGAAGACACAAAGAAATGGAAAAACATTCCATGCTCATGGACTGGAAGATCAAATAGTGTTAAACTATTGTGCTACCCAGAGCCATCTACACATTGAATGTGATCCTTATCAAAATACCACCAGCAGTTCTCAGAGAGCTGGAACAAACAATTCTAAAATTTGTCGGAACCAGAAAAGATCCTGAATAGCCAAAGGAATGTTGAAAAAGAAAACCAAAGCTGGTGGCATCATAATCCCAGACTTCAAGCTATATTACAAAGCTGTAGTCATCAAGACAGTCTGGTACTGGCACAAAAACAGACACACAGATCAATGGAACAGAGCCCAGAACCCAGAAATAGACTCTTAACTCTATGGTCAACAAATCTTCAACAAAGCAGGGAAGAATATCCTATGGAAAAAAGACAGTCTCTTCAACAAATGGTGTTGGGAAAATTGGACAGCCACATACAGAAGAACAAAACCGGACCACTTTCTTACACCATACACAAAAATAGACTCAAAATGGATGTGAGACCTAAATATGAAACAGGAATCCATCAAAATCCTAGAGGAAAACACAGGCAGCAACCACTGTGACCTCAGCCGCAGCAACTTCTTCCTAGCCACATCTCCAAAGGCAAGGGAAACAAAAGGAAAAACGAACTATTGGAACTTCATCAGGATAAAAAGCTTTTGCACAGCAAAGGAAACAATCACCAAACTAAAAGGCAGCCTATGGAATGGGAGAAAGATATTCACAAATGAAATACCAGATAAAAGGCTAGTATCCAAAATCTCTGAAGAAATTATCAAACTCAACACCCCAAAACCAAAAAATCCAGTCAAGAAATGGGCAGAGGACATGAACAGACATTTCTCCAAAGAAGACATCCATATGGCTAACAGACACATGAAAAAATGCTCAACATCATTCAGCATCAGGCAAATACAAATCAAAACCACAATGAGATACTACCTCACACCAGAATGGCTAAAATGAGCAACTCAGGAAACAACAGATGTTGGCCAGGATGTGGAGAAAGGGGACCTTCTTACACTGTTGGTTGGAATGCAAACTGGTGCAGCCACTCTGGAAAACAGTATGGAGGTTCCTCAGAAAGTTAAAAATAGAACTACCGGGAGAGAAGGCAAGATGGGGGAGGAGTAGGGGACTCAATTTTAACTGGTTCCCTGAATTTAGCTGGATAGGTACCAAATCATTCTGAACACCTATGAAATCAGCCTGAGATATAAGAATATTTATCTGGATCTCTACAAGCAGAAAATCTCCAGCAGATGTGAGGTATGAAAGATGGAGCCGTGATTCTAAGGGAAGATATCGGAAAATAAACAGAAGAGGGAGGGAGTCACCATAAGCTAGCGCTGAGAAGGTGATAGAACACTGGAGCCCAAAAGTATCCCATGCGGGGGACTGGGGACTGACTACCAGACCGGTAGTGGCAGAGAAAGGACTTTAGTGCAGCCCCCAGCCAGAATCCAGGAGGTGCAGGTGCATGTGTGCAAACGGGGGGTGGGGGGGTGGGGGGGTTGGTCGAGGTTTTAGAATCACAAAGGGCAGAGACATGCCCAGCCCTGGGATGGACCTCTGGGAGAGTTGCTATGGGGTGCACCACTGGGGAGGCTGTGGTTTTTAGCAGCTCAGACAGAAACGGAGACTGTGTGTCCTGGAGAGCTCAGTGAAGAACAGACAATTATTTCTCTGCTCTGGGACAGAGGTTTGGGTGCAGTTATTTCTGCTCTGACTCTTGGAACAGACTGAAGAGACTCGGAAAACTGCCCAAGAACAAAAACAATAAAACCAGTTTTCACTGAGCTCACGCCCCCTCCCCCGACCCCCCAGACAGGGGGCAGGGCAACTCTGCCCAACCAGGGTTGCCTGAGCAACAGCAAAGCAGGCCCCTTCCCCAGAAGACAGGCTGGAAGAACAAGAGGATTACAACCCTAGGGTCCCTATAAAATTTGTTTGGTTCGTGGTTAATACTTTGGACTCTATACATTCCCTCAACCACCCCCCCCCAACAGAAAGACTAAGAGGAGGAACCCCCAACAAAGAAAAGAATCAGAGACTATGGCCTCTGCCACAGACCTAATGGATATGGATAAAGCAAGATGTCAGAGATAGACTTCAGAGTAGCAATTAAGAAGTTGATATCTAGGCTTGAGAAAAACATCAGCAACAATATAGAATCTCTAAGGGCAGAAATGAGATCTAATCAGGCCAAACTTAAAAATGCTATGAATGAGATGGAGTCTAAACTGGATACTCTGACAGCCAGGGTAAATGAGGCTGAAGAACGAATTAGTGAGCTAGAAGATAAGATGATAGAAAAGAAGAAAGCTGAGGAGGCCTGGGATAAACTCCTGAAAGCCTACGAGATCAGACTGAGAGAGATTAATGATGCGATGAAACATTCCAATGTCAGAATTATTGGGATCCCTGACAGGGTGGAGAGAGAGGATTAGGAGATCTATTTGAGCAAATCGTAGCTGAGAACTCCCCTAATCTGAGGAAGGAAACAAGGATTTGTGTCCAAGAGACAGAGAAGACCCTTCCCAAGATCAAAGAGAACAGATCAATGCATCAACATATACTAGTAAAACTTACCAATCTTAGAACCAAGGAAGAAATCTTGAAAGCAGCTAGGGGGAAGAGATTTCTTAAGTACGGAGGGAGGAACATCAGAATAACATCAGAATTGTCCACAGAGACCTAAAGGGCTGGCAAGACATATTCAGGGTACTAAATGAGAAAAACATGCAGCCAAGGATACTTTATTCAGGAAGGCTATCATTCAGAATGGATGGAGAGATGAGGAGTTTCCAGGACTGGCAGAACCTGAAAGAATATGTGACCACCAAAGCTGGCCCTGCAAGAAATATTAAGGGGTGGGGGGTTCTATAAAAGAAGAAAGACCCCAAGAGTAGTATAGACAAGAAATTTACAGAGACAATCTATAGAAATGGGGACTTCAGAGGCATCAGGTTGGCACCAAAATCATATCTTTCAATACTCACTCTCAACATGAACAGTCTAAAGGCTCCCATGAAATTGCACAGGGTTGCAGATTGGATAAAAAAACATGACCCATCCATATGCTGTCTATAAGACTCATTTTGAACCTAAAGATACATCCAGACTGGAAGTGAGGGGTGGAGAACCATTTTTCATGCCAATGGACCTCAAAAGAAAGTTGGGGTAGCAATTCTTATATCAGATGAATTAGATTTTAAGCTAAAGACTATAACAGAGGGACACTATATCACTCTTAAAGGGTTTATCCACCAAGAAGATCTAAGAATTGTAAGTATCTATGCCCCCAACATAGGAGCAGCCAACTACATAAGCCAACTGTTAACCAAAATAAAGAATCATATTGAAAATAATACTTTAACAGTAGGAGACCCGAACACTCCACTCTCATCAACAGAAGATCATCTAAGCAGAAGATCAACAAAGGAACAAGACTTTGAATGACACCCTGGCCCAGATGGACTTCATAGATATATACAGAACATTCAACCCTAAAACAACAGAATACTCATTTTTCTTGAATGCACACGGAACTTCCTCCAGAACGGACCACATACTGGATCACAAATCAGGTCTCAACCGATACCAAAGATTGAAATGATTCCCTGCAAATTTTCAGACCACAGTGCTTTGAAACTGGAACTCAATCACAAGAAAAATATTTGGAAGGAATTCAAACACTTGGAAGCTAAAGACCATCCTGCTAAAGAATGTTTGGGTCAACCAGGAAATTAAAGTACTTAAACAATTCATGGAAACCAATGAGAATGAAAACACATCAGTCCAAAACCTATGGGACACTGCAAAGGTGGTCCTAAGGGGGAAATACATAGTCATCTAAGCCTCACTCAAAAAAGTAAAAAGATCCCAAATGCACAAGGTAACCTTACCCCCAAAGGAACTGGAGAAAGAACAGCAAAGAAAACCTAAACCAAGCAGAAGAGAAATAATAAAGATTAGAACAGAGATCAATGAAATAGAAACCAGAAAAACAGTAGAGCAGATCAACGAACCAGAAGCTGGTTCTTTGAAAGAATTAATAAGATCGATAAACCTCTGGCCAGACTTATCCAAAAGAAAGGAGAAAGGGCCCAAATTAATACAATTATGAATGAAAGGGGAGAGATCATGACTAACACCAAGGAAATAGAAACAATTATTAGAAATTATTATCAGCAACCATATGCCAATAAATTAAGCAACCTGGAAGAAATGGATGCCTTCCTGGAAACTTATAAACTACCAAGACTGAAACAGGAAGAAATTGACAATCTAAATAGACCAATGACCAGTAACAAAATTGAAGCAGTGATCAAAAATCTCCCAAAAAACAAGAGTCCAGGGCCAGATGGATTCTCAGGGGAATTCTACCAAACATTTAAAGATGAAATAATACCTATTCTTCCGAAGCTGTTTCAAAAAATAGAAGGAAAACTTCCAAAGTCGTTCTGTGAGGCCAGCATTACCTTGATCCCAAAACCAGGAAAAGACCCCATCCAAAAGGAGAATTACAGACCAATATTGCAGAGAAACATGGATGCCAAGACATTCAACAAGATCCTAGACAATAGGATCCAACAGTACATTAAAAGGATCATCCCTCAGGACCAGCTGGGATTTATTCCTGGGATGCAAGGGTAGTTCAACATTTGCAAATCAATGTGATAGATCACATTAATAAAAGAAAAGACAACAACCATAAGACCCTCGCAATTGATGCAGAAAAGGCATTTGACAAAATACAGCATCTTTTCTTGATTAAAACTCTTCAGACTGTAGGGATAGAGGGAACATTCCTCAATTTCATAAAAACCATCTATGAAAAACCCACAGCAAATATCATTCTCAGTGGGAAAAGCAGAGAGCTTTTCTCTTAAGATCAGGAACACGACAGGGATTACCACTCTCGCCACTATTGTTCAACATAGTATTAGAAGTCCTAGCCCCAGCAATCAGACAACAAAAAGAAATAAAAGGTATTCAAATTGGCAAAGAAGAAGTCAAATTCTCTCTCTTTACAGATGACATAATACTTTATATGGAAACCCCAAAAGACTCCACCTCCAAATTACTAGAACTCAGACAGCAATTCAGTAACGTGGCAGGATACAAAATCAAGGCACAGAAATCAGTTGCTTTTCTATACACTAACAATGTAATTGTAGAAAGAGAAATCAGGGAATCGATTCCATTTACAATAGCACCAAAAACCATAAGATACCTTGGAATAAACCTAACCAAAGAGGTAAAGATCTACACTCTAGAAGCTACAGAACACCTATGAAAGACATTGAAGAAGACACAAAAAGACGGAAAAACATTCCATGCTCATGGATTGGAAGAATAAACATTGTGAAAATGTCTATCATGCCCAGAGCAATCTACACTTTCAATGCCATCCCTATTAAAATACCACTGGCATTTTTCAAAGAGCTGGAACAAACAATCCTAAAATCCGTATGGTACCAAGAACGACCCCGAATCACCAAGGAAATGTTGAAAAGGAAAAACAAAGCTGGTGGCATCACACCACCTGATTTCACACTACATTACAAAGCTGTGATCAGCAAGAAAGCATGATATTCACACAAAAACAGACACACAGATCAATGGAACAGAATAGAGTCTCCAGAAATGGACCCTCAAATATATGTTCAACTAACCTTTGACAAATTAGGAAAAAATATCCAATGGAAAAATAGACAGTCTCTTCAATAAATGGTGCTGGGAAAATTGGGACAGCTATATACAGAAGAATGAAACTCAAACATTCTCTTACACAAAACACAAAGATAAACTCAAAATGGATGAAAGACCTCAATGTGAGACAGAAATCCATCACAATCCTAGAGGAGAACATATATGCAGTAACCTCTTTGACATTGGCCACAGCAACTTTCATGACACATCTCCAAAGGCAAGGGAAACAAAAGCAAAAATGAACTTTTGGGACTTCATCAAGATAAAAAACTTTTGCACAGTAGAGGAAACAGTCAACAAAACTAAGGGAATCCATGGAATGGGAGAACCTATTTGCAAACGACATACAGATAAAGGGCTGGTATCCAAGATCTGTAAAGAACTTCCCAAACTCAACACCCCAAAAAACAAATAACCCTGTTGAAAAATGGGCATTAGACATGAACAGACACTTTTCCAAAAAAGACATACAAATGGCTCACAGACACATGAAAAAATGTTCAACATCACTAGCCATCAGGGAAACACAAATCAAAACCACAATGAGATACCCCCTTACACCAGTTAGAATGGCAAAAATTAACAAAACAGGAAACAACAAATGTTGGAGAAGATGTAGAGAAAGGGAAACCTTCTTATACTGTTGGTGGGAATGCAAGCTGGAATAGCCACTTTGGAAAACAGTATGGAGTTTCCTCAAAAAGTTAAAAACAGAGCTACCCTATGACTCAGCAACTGCACTACTGGGTATTTACAGAAAAGATGCAGATGTAGTGAAAAGAAGGGGCACATGCACCCCAATGTTCATAGCAGCAATGTACACAACAGCCAAACTATGGAAGGAGCTGAGATGCCCTTCAACAGATGAATGGATAAAGAAGATATGGTTCATATATACAACGGAATATTACTCAGCCATCAGAAAGGATGAAAACCTATCATTTGCATGGACATGGATGGAATTGGAGGAGATTACGCTAAGTGAAGAAAGTCAAGCAGAGAAAGACAATTATCATATGGTTGCATTCATATGTGGAACATAAGCAATAGCACAGAGGACATTAGGGGAAGGAAGGGAAAACTGAGGGGGGGAAATCAGAGGGGAAGATGAACCATGAGAGACTGTGGACTCTGGGAAACATTCTGAGGGTTTCAGAGGGGAGGCGGGTTGGGGGTGGGGAAACCCAGTGATGGGTATTAAGTAGGGCATGTGTTGCAATGAGCACTGGGTATTACACGCAAATAATGAATCATGGAACATTACATCAAAAACGAATGACATACTGTATGGTGACTAACATAACCTAATTTATTACTTAACTAACAAACTACCCTACAACCCAGCAGTTACACTACTAGGTATTTATCCAAAGGATACAAGCATATTGATTTGAAGGGGCACCTGAACCCCAATGTTTATAGCAGCAATGTCCACAATAGACAAAATATGAAAAAAGCCCAGATGTCCATCCACTGATGAATGGATAAAGAGGAGGTAGTGGACACAATGGACACACACACACACACACACACACACACACACACAGGAATATTACCCAGCTAGCAAAAAGAATGAAATCTTGCCATTTGCAATGACATGGATGGAACTAGAAGGTATTATGGTAAGTGAAATAAATTAGTCAGAGAAAGACAAATATATGATTTCACTCATACATGGAACTTAAGAAACAAAACAGATGAACATAGGGAAAGAGAAGGAAAAATAAAATAAGATAAAAACAGAGAGAGGCAAACCATAAGAGACTCTTAACTATAAGAAAAAACTTGAGGGCTGCTGGAGGGGAGGAGGGTGAGGGGGATGGGGTAATTAGGTGATGGGAATTAAGGAGGGCACTTGATATAATAAGCACTAGGTGTTATATGCACCTGATGAATCAGTAAATTCTACCCTTGAAACTAAAAAAAGTACAGAATCATTTTTTTAAAAGATTTTATTCATTTGAGAGAGAGAGCATGAGCAGGGGGAGGGGCAAAGGGAGAGGGAGAAGTAGACTCCCCACTAAGCACAGAGCCCAATGATACAGGGCTCGATCCCAGGACCCTGAGATCATGACCTGAGCCAAAGTCAGATGCCTAACTGACTAAGCCACCCAGATGCCCCCAGAATCATTTTTATAATATTGTAACCCTATTGTGAATACTACTTTGAAGCCTATTATTTTCACATAAGACATTATAATTAGTCATTCTTTTAAATCACGAATTTTAAGAATACAAACCATGGATGCACTAAATTTTAAGCTATTATTAATTGGACACTTGTTTTTAAAATTTCATGGCTATATATAATCTTTTGATCAATTTTTAATAAATGAATATTTGAAGTAAAAAACATTCATTAAATATCCAGTCGTCTGAAACACTTCAGAATGGGTAATGATACAAATAAACCTATATAAAGTCAAATAAATATTTTATTTATATTTCTATAAACAAGTTGTAGAAAATAATTTATTTGATTTGAATGATTTACTAAGAGATTTTCTAAATGGAATAGCTGCAATTAGGGTATGTTTCACATGTTCCCAACAGTTTTATATGGGCAAAAGAAAAAAAGACAAAAGGGAAAAGATTAGGTGACAGAGGACCTATATGTGAGCCTTGACTGTGTACCCTCTAAGAGCTTTAGTTTCCTTATCTATCCCAGCATGCTTATCACAATGTTTTTGGAAAACAGAAACGTATGCCCAAAAGGAGAATGGTTAAATAAATCATGGTCCAACCCCATGATAGAAGCAGCACAGTAATCAATTTTTATTTATTTATTTATTTATTTATTTATTTATTTATTTATTTGAGAGAGAGAGAGAGTGGAAGAGCACACAAGCGGTGGGGCAGGGGGAGGGGGTTCAAAGGGAGAGGGAGAGAGAGAGAATCTCCAGCAGACTCCAACAACCCTGAGATCATAACCCAAGATGAAAGCAAGAGTTGGACGACTGAGCCACCCAGCTGCCCCCCAATTTTTTAAATGTTTTAAAGACATTATATAACATAGGCAAATACTAAAATCATATTTTTATAAGGCAAAACTATATACATAAACTGATTCAGGTTTGTAAAAAATAAAATTTAAAAATAAATGTATACCCTAGAAATGACTAAAAACAATATGGCAAAATGGTAACAGTAGTTATTTTCTTCTCTATCCTTAATCCTATGTTTTCCAAGTTGGATTTTGTTGTGTGGACCAGGGAAAATGGATACTATGACAAAAGGAAAAATGTTTAAAGATAAAAGAAAAAATTAAAACGTTGTAAAAACTACTTAATTTTTTTACTGTTCAGTAGAAAGTATGTCTATGTCATGCATTTTAATATACTAAAGTTTGCTGTAAAAACTGCAAGAATTATATCCGTTTTCCCTATAATCTGACATTTGACACCCACTCTTACTACTACCATGAAGTTAAAGACATATTTTGCTAAGAGGTAAATTTTATAATGGATAAATGTACTAGCCTTTTGCCTCAGGAGACCTGTGATCAATAATTTGCTTAAGTAATAAATGACAATAATGTACAGAGCCAAATACTGGTCTTTCAGTTAACATTAATCTAATCACAAAACTACTTTGCAATTCATCATAATTAATGATCTCTCCTTAAGAAAAGCCCAAAACCAATGTTGTTTTAGTAATGAGTAAAAAGTATTGGCAGAGCTTCGATTTCTAACTTATCTTGCTAATTTTCTTTTAGAATTCTAATGTAGACAGCCCAAATAATGTACATATATAATGAATACCTTATTTCTTGCATTTTCATTTCATTCTAAAATGCTTTCTTGCTAGTTTCCTCCTGACCCCAATATGCAAATTAAAAATGTTTAAATGGTAGGTAATGACAGGCAATGATGTAAAACTCTCTTACTTTACTAGTGGTCTTATAAATTGATGCACTTATAGATAGCAATTTGAAAAATGTGAAAGGAGCCCAAAGAGTATTCATACTCTGAGAATATTTCCAATTTTGGGACTTGGAAGAAAATATTTAAAATATGAAAGAGTAATGACCACTCAGATATTTTAAATACTTTCCTTTTAAAAGTGAGGGGCAGGAAATAACCTAAATCTCCAACAATAAAGAACCACTTAGGCAAATCTACTTAGTAAGATGTAGTATAACATTTAAAAACAATGACAATGCTAAAAATTTAAAGTATGAAAAATTGCCTGCCAACCAGAAAATGACAGAGTACTACTATATATTAAGAATATCTAAATATTTATAGCTTTTGGCTTGGGATTTTCATTTTAAGAATCTACTCTAATCATTTAAGATACCAACATCAACGCACAAAGATGTTCATCCCAGTGTTATCTATAACACCAAATTACTGAAAATAATTGAAATTAATATACAAGTGATTTTTTAACAATGGAGGAATAATTGGATTTAACCCATTAAACAGATACACTGAGGTGCCTGGGTTGCTCAGCCAGGTAAGCACCTGCTTTTGGCTGAGGTCATGACCAGGGTCCTGGGATGGAGCCCTGCATCTGGCTCCCTGCTCATCGAGGAGCCTTCTCCCTCTCCCCTACTCTTACGTTCTTGCTCTCTCTTCATCTCAAATAAATAAATAAATAAATAAATAAATAAATAAATAAAATCTTTTTAAAAAAAGCTGATATACTTATTAAGTATAATGTAGCTATTCAAATACAAAAAATCTTAATGACATTGAAAATTATTCAAACTACTACTAAGTGAAAATGCAGGACACAAATTTAGATCATACTTCAGATTCAATTTGTGTGAAATATGCACGATAATAAGTATGCAGAGGACAAAGATGTGAAGGAACTATCCCAAAATGTTATAATAGTATGTTCTTACTTCTAATCACGTCTGCAAGAGTAGACAGATGTAAATCTAGATAAAATGACAAAAACCAATTATTTTAGAACACTAGGAAATAACCAGTTGCAGAGAAGAACCTGAGAAATACTGCTGCTTCATCAACTAAGAATGGCATGTTTTGACCTTCTTGCCTGGGGATATTATATTCCCCACTGCCTGAAAGCCAAAAATCCCACAACTTTAGCACCCATAGCTGGTAGGCTTCGTTCAGGGCAATAGCAAAACTAGATTTTGGAAGTGAGAGAGCCCTGGATGGTTGAGATTACAAACTGTCCACATACTCCTGGCTGCCTACTAAATTATGCACATATGCAGAAGATTTTGGAAAACATGGTAAAGACTAAAAGCCTAGGACTTGTAAATCTGGCCTACCTTGGAATGTATTCCTCATCTACACACATCCTAACCATACTGTGGAAGACTTACTGCCCTAAGGTACCACCCGCTGACCACTAAACTATACAGGCACAAGAGAGACCTCCTAACGAGTCATGCTAAAAAAGCAGACACCACCAACAAATATACAAAAACTGGGCTGAGACATCAGCAGCTGAACACTATAGAGGCAACAAATTTCACAGACTGAGTCTAGGAAACATAATTGGCTACTAAAACAAAAGCCCAAAACAGAAGAAAAAAACAGAATTCAGAGTTTAAGAAGTATGAAAGTGTGAACCTAAACTCAAGAAAAAAAGCAGTTAATAGAAAATAACTCCAAAGTGGCACAGATGTTTGATTTAACAAAGACTTCAAAGAAGCTATTATAAATGTGTTCAAAGAATTAAAGGAAAATATGCTAAGAAGGACTAAATAAACAGGGAATTTCATCAGAGAACTTTCAAATTATAGAGAAAGAGACAAATGGAAATCTTACAGTTGACAAGTACAATAACTAAAATGAAAACCAAAATCAAAACAAAACAAAACAAAAAACCCTCACAGATGGGCTCATTAACAGATCTGAGATGGCAGAAGAATCAGTAAATATAAAGACATATCAATAAAAATTACCCGAACCAAAAAACTAAAGGAAAAAATACTGGAAGAAAATGACAGAGCCTTTGTGATCTGTGGAGTAATGTCAAACGTCCTAACATAAATGTGATTTAAGTCCTAAAAGAAGAAAAGAGAGAAGAAAGGGCAGAAAAAAAAATGTGAAGAAACAATGCCAAAAAAGTACCAAATTTGGTGGAAAACTTTAACATTTCAACAATGCTCAACAAATTCCAACTGAACAAATGCAAAAAGAACCACACTTTAATGCATCATAGTTAAACTCCTAAAAGCCAAAGGCAAAGAGAGAATCTCAAAAACAGCAAGAGAAAAATACCATGACATAAAAGGAAAAAATATGATTAATAGCTGATGTTCATCAGCAATAATGCAGACCAGAGGCAATGGGAATGGCATACTTAAACTGTTAGTGGAAAAACACACCTGTAAATCCAGAATTCCATATCCAACAAAAATAAAGACAAAATAAAAACATTCACAGACAAACAAAAACTGAGGTAATTCATTGCTAGTGGACCTGCCCTAATAAGAAATACTGATGAAGTCCTTCCGGCTAAAAGGAAATTAATGGTAACTCAGATCCACTCAGAAGGCACGAAGATCACTGGGGATAGTAAATATACAAATATTTTACAATTTTCTTCTCTTAATTTCTTTGCAAGCCATGTACTTGCTGAAAGCAAAGATTCTAACACCGTATTGTTCAGTTTATAATGTATATACATGTAAAAATCTGTATGATAGCAATAGTACAAAGGAGACGAAACTGGAAGTAAAACTGGTACAAATGGAAATGAACTGGAAAAGAGAGATGAAGTGGTATATTTTATTTCAATGTTATCAGAGTAACTTGAAATAGATTATAATAAGTTAAAGATGCATACTCTAAACCCATGACACACCTTTCTTAAAAGGTGGCCAACAACTAGTTTAGTGAAATACGATTACCCTCTAGGTGAGCTTTTTACTTTCTTGTTATGAAGTAAAATATACATGTGGAAAGTGTACATATTAGGAACATACAGCTCAATGAATTCAGCAAGCAATTTTAAGACCTGTATTAATTCTCTTGTAGCTACTAAGTTTACACTTACCTTCTTGAAAGATCTGCAGATTGCCATGCTCTTTTACATATATTACAATAAATCTAATGTGTTATTATTTTTAAAAGATGCATATTGTGATCTCTAGAGGAACTACTAAAAAAACTTTTTATAATGTTCTCGAAAATTTCTATAGTCAGAATATCACTTGAATACAATGGTAAAAATATATACTGTTTAAAAAAGACTAGAAAGAGGGGCATCTGGGTGCTTCGGTTGGTTAAGCATCCGACTCTTGATTTCAGTTCAGGTCTTGATCTCAGGGTCATGAGTTCAAGACCTGTGTTGGGCTCCACACTACTTAAAAAAGAAAAAAAAAAAAACAACCTAGAAAGAGATGCACCAAAATGGTAATCAAAAGGATAGCATTATAAGAGACTTTTTCCTTTTCTTTGTTGTTTTTGGATTGCAAGTGAAGTAGTTTCAATATTTTTAAATTGCAATATTCCAATGAAATTTAAACCATGCAAAATATACCATAAAAAATATACCAAAACCTCAGGAGATACTAAAGGCATTTAATATGGGTATCATGCATGGGCATCAGAGAGTCTAAGAACCTTCTGAAATAATATGCACTTACATTTTTCTGGACAGAGAATCTACAGCTTTTATCAGATTCCCAGAGGGATCTGTGTGTCCAAAAAAAAGTTAAGAACCAGTGTTCTAAAGTATTAATAAATGACCTGTCATATCCCATTCATTTGGACTACAGATTCCAAGGCATCCTCACCTAATTATTGCCTTTTGAAATGATAATTCACTAATTTAAGTTAGTTCATAACTCTTTAATTTGCCTTTATTCTTATTTCAGAGGCTCAGATCTGGGTGACAGGAAGAGATAGGGTAAAGAGAATATTCTCTGGGCTGCAAGAAAACAGCAAGATGATTATATGAACTGGAAGACCCCTATTCCCGAAGCAAGATACTAAGCTATATAATTCTTACTTTTATTTTTCATATAAGTCTTCAGGCTAGGACCTATAAGTTTATGGTTTTTAAAGATTTCTCAGGTAATCTGATCAGCCAGGTTGGGTATCACTGCTCTTAATTAACAGTGAAATCCTGAGGCCAAGAAGAATCCTGAGGCTGTATCCCTAGCACCCAAAGCAGTGCCCAGAACACAGAGGATTCTTTTTTTTTTTTATAATTTTTATTTTGTTATATTAGTCACCATACAGTACATCCCCAGTTTTTGATGCAATGTTCCATGATTCATTATTTGCATATAACACCCAGTGCACCACGCAATATGTGCCCTCCTTAATACCCATCACCGGCCTATCCCAATCCCCCACCCCCCTCCCCTCTGAAGCCCTCAGTTTGTTTCCCAGAGTCCACAGTCTCTCATGGTTCATTCCCCCTTCTGTTTACCCCCCCTTCATTTCTTAATACAATTTGTTGAAGTAATAAATTAATCTTCTTTTTCATAATATGTGGATAAAAAATAAAATCAGAGAAAGTCAAATTATCATACATATTACACATAACAAATATTCCAAATAAGAAAATACCTACACTCCTTAGATAATAAGTTACTGGTTATATCAGATTTCTGTTTAGATTATTAGTGCTGAAGTCTTCCAGATCTCTGACCTTGATATCCCCACTGATCAAACTAAAAATAACCTCTCATTCACATTATTTTCTAAGGAAAATAAGTCATATTCCTTGAGCCCGCAATACCTCCTGTGCTCTTGAGACCATATCAAGAGACACTTAGATTTAAACAAACCCACTGCTGTTTTCCTTTCCAAAATGGTATCATTTTAGATCACTTCCAAATCCAAGCAAATCTTCCCATACAGTTGCTTAACGTGTTAAAATTCTTGCTACAATAGTAGCATTTTGAAACTATAAACTTAAACATATGAAGATCATAGATTAAAAGTATAAAAGGAACCTTTAACATGATATTCAGAGAAGGTTATTTGACCAGGCAATTCACAGAATATAGAAACCTTTCCTTGAAAAGCCAGGAACTCATTTACCTTGTTCCATCCCGAACAGGCCCAATCTTATGGAAAGAGAAGTCTGAAGCAGTATATACATGCATGCTAGTAGTGGGCCTTATTTGTGCATCCATTTTATTATAAAATTCATTTCAACATTTAAAATTGTTAATGATAATCATACAACGAAAAATTAACTGAATGGAAAATTATGAAAGAATATACTTTTAATGATTAAGTACAGCAGAACACTATTCTGATTAGAAACATAACATAAAATGTGCTGTTTTGGTCCACTCAGTTTTCCACTTACCAACATACATTATAAATGTAGTTGGACAGCCCATATTAAACTTAAATTGAGTTAGATTCACACATTTCAGAGCCTGTGTGGTCAACCTTGGAGTGGGTATATCAGAAATCTAGTACTGACCCAAGAACTGGCTTGCAAAAGAAGTCATTCTTCAGGGAAGAGTGAGTTAAAGTAGACAAGCTGAACCTTATAACAACGTTTTAGCTGTCGTATTTGTGATTTCCAAGTTCAGATTATGTATCCATCACTCAAATTTCTCTTTGATCTAAGCTCCCGCCCCTGCTCTACTGTGGACCTTATTTATGGGTCTTAGGGAAAGAGAGGGGTACAAATAAAAACTCAAAGTTACTTTCACTATAACCTTCCTGAAAACACTCAGGAGTAAAAGGCATTTATGCTCAGGTATTCCCTACCCCTGACAGAATGTAGTGTAAAAAGGGAGACAGGCATGTTTCCTAAGTTCTGACAGAAGTTCATGCAGGAAGATCAGTCACTTCGCCTGACACACAGGGAACACAGCTGGCACATGTGGCAGTACCTAGTGGGATCAGCAGTGCTATAGGGCAGAGGAGGGTCAAAGCAAAGGGAGATTTAAAAAGGAGGGCTGAGGGCCTTCTTCCCTTCCCCCCCTTTTTTCAAACTACTGGGACCTTTGTTTATGAGCACAGATGAAGCAATTCTCCTCAAAACTGCCACAGACACTTGGGGGACACTGAAATCCACCTTAACTAGAAGGACAAAAGTCAGTAAAGCACCTTTTGCAAAAGAAAGTTTAGTTCTACTTTAACACTGGTTTGGTTTTTTTTTTTTTTTTTTGAATGGTTTAGATTACACAGTAGGAAAAAAATCTGTCATACACAGATACTCTGGTATACCTGCAATGTTCATATGTCACCTGTGTCTCCCTGTGTTGCTAGGATACTGTCAAATGATAACATCTCAGTGGATTAATGGCTCTATCACAACCTCTAAAGCAGAGTCCCACCTGGAGTCTAAGAAAGCTTGAGAGCCCCTGAATATATCCTACGAGAATCCGAGGAGAATGTTCAATGAGAATTTTAAAATGTTCATTTAGGGATACTCTGAAAACTACTAATGTAAGTATGTGAGTACCCCACTTCTTATCAAGCAAATCAGTGCAATTTCAGTGCCAGCTTTTATGTTTGTGTTCATAACCATGTCTGGTGCCATGTGATCTTCTAAAATGCTGGTGTTTGCTTTCAATGTATCCCTAAGTGTTACTGGGAGGCCTGACCAAAAGTCAAATGACAACAATGGCCCTCGCATCCACTGCCACACTCATGTTAAATTTTCTGGTAGTTACAAAGACAAAATGACTCTTATTGCAGTTATAATTTGCAACTAAGAAATTTTCACAAAATAATTCTTTAATGTCTCACATTATAATGTAAATTAAGATTTTTTTCACTTTTATGAAGGTAAATCAAAGTACTTTTGATTTAGTATCAGAAGTTTATTCTGGGCTAATGAGAGAAGACTGGACTTATGTTAAAACTTTGTTTGTGTCAAGGGCAGGCCAAAGTCACTCTTGCACAAAATTCAGGGAATCTGCAGTCGACTGAACAGAGAGAACTGGTGGGATAATAAGGCACTGAAAATTGAAACACGTGAAACAGAGTAGGCAGGACAGCTAGGGCAAACTCAAAAACCCTGCGCTATAGCAGCCCTTACTGCATTTATCATTTAAGCTGATATTCTGCTAGTCTGCACACACCACTTTACAATGACTGCAACAGCAGTGATAATAAAAATTTCTGTTAAATATTTTTTAAATATTTTAATATTTTATTACTTTTGGTGGCATTAAATGACTAGATCACCAAAACAATGGCCCAGTAATTAAAATAAGCTTATTTTTCAGAATAGAAAAATTAAAATAATTACAATGACAAAAATCTCAAGATCATTCAGGCAATGTATGAAACATAAAACATTCGATCCAAACTACAATGAGATATCATCTCACATCTGTCAGAATGGCTAAAATCATAAACACAAGAAACAACAGGTGTTGGGAAGGATGTGGAGAAAAGGAACCCTCTTTCACTGTTGGTAAGAATGCACACTGCTGTAGCTACTGTGGAAAACAGTATGGAGGTTCCTCAAAAAGTTAAAAATAGAACTACCCTATGATCCAGTAATTCCACTACTGGGTATTTACCCCCCAAAATACAAAAACACTAATTCAAATGGATAAAGGCACCCCTATGTTCATTGCAGCATTATTTGTAATAGCCAAATTATGGAAGCAGCCCAAGTGTCCACCAATAGATAGATAGGTAGACAGATATATCTCCACACAATGGAATACTATTCAGCCATAAAAAGAATGCAATCTTGCCATTTGCGTGGATAGAGCTAAAGAGTTTAATGCTAAGTGAAATAAGTCAGTCAGAGAATGACAAATACCATATGATCTCACTCATATGTGGAATTTAAGAAACACAAAACAAGCAAAGGAAAAAAAAAAGGAGAGAGACAAACCAAGAAACGGACACTTTAGAGAATAAACTGACAGTTACCAGAGGGGAGGTGGGTGGGGGGATGGCAGAAATAGGTGATGGGGATTAAACAGTACACTTAGCATGATAAAAGAGAAAGAGAAAAGAAAAAAGAAAAAAAGAAAACATAAAACATGCAGGTAAATTTGTCTATCCTAAACCAAACACTGGAAATACAATGTAAATTTAAAAATACCATCTGTATTAAATTGATTATATTGGTTAAGACCTATTTTCACAGATTTTGACGTTTTACTTTTAATTTGTAAAGTCAGCTAGTGAATTTATATTGATATGCAAATTTGTTTGAGAGGTAACTAAGTATACTAAAAGCACGACCTCTGGTGCCTAGACAGCCGGGGTTTAAATCCCAGACCTGACATTTATTAGCTGTGGGATCTTGAACAAGTCATTTAGCCTATCTGTGCCTCCATTTGCTTTCCATAAAATGGAGATAATAATACTGAAACTGTTGTAAGTGGGATTAAAAAAGAGGGGTATGAGCTGTGGAGCCAGACTGCCTGGGTGTTATTGTTACAGTTCAATTTCCATTCTCCTGGGGTGTATTATTTCAGGGTTTTATTGTGCCTAACTCATAGGATTATAGAAAAGATTAGATGAGTGTGAGTGTATATACATTATGTATGTATGTATGTATGTATGTATGTATCATCTATCTGAAGTGCCTAGCACACAGCCAAGAGTTACATGTTACCTAGCATTATTATTGTTACTATATAATTTCATTATTAATATTAGTATTATGATTTTACATTTAAAAAATAGAAGGACTGTAAGGATTTAAATACACACACACACACACACACACACACACACACACACACACACACACATTAAGCAACATTATGATATAGTACCAACATCTATAAGGCGGAGGACGCCTGGGTGGTTCAGTCGGTTAAGCAAACAACTCTTGATTTCAGCTCAGGTCATGATCTCAGGATTCTGGGCTCAAGCCCCACCTTGAACTCCAAGCTTACCAGGGAGTCTACTTCAGGATTCTCTTTCTCCCTCTATCCTCCCCCACCTAAAATAAATAAATATATCTTTTTTTAAAAAAAAAAAGTCTGTAAGATGGGAGGAGTAATAAGAATTTTGTTCTCTTTAAAAGAGTCCATATATGACTAAGCAAACCTAAACCCTTTTTTTAAAGATTTTATTTATTTGAGAGAGAGAAAGAGAGCGAGCATGAACAGGGGGGTGGGACAGAGGGAGAAGGAAAAGCAGACTCTCCCTTAATGGACTGCCCCACTCGGGGCTCGATCCCAGGATCCCGAGATCATGACCTGAGCCGAAGGCAGATGCTTAACCGACCAAGTCATCCAGGTGCCCCCAAATTAAAACTATTTTTTAAAAGTATTTCTCTACTATCCTGTTTATCTTAAGTTATGTTTGTTTCAACAACAGAAAACATGTCATTTCTGAAACTCTTAAGAGCAGTGGCGATCTAGCAACACAGCAAGGCTCACTAATATTCTGATGGTCTACCCTCAACTCAAATCATCTTTGTCTACTTACGAAACACTGAATCAACTACACAGGCACACAGCCTGGCAGCTACTAGTCAGGTAAGTGCTTGACATCAGCCAAACCCAGTGTGGTTTTATTTCTGCTGATTAAGTTTAAGCATTAGATCAGCGAATGAAGTTAAAAACAACAATAACAAACATTTTTTCAGTTTTCAAAAATGTAGCACAACTTACTTAAGACAAATAGAAATACCACCTTTCATACAAGGGCTGTGCTACCTTTTCATACCAAGGCAACCATCTGTGACTTACACATTTTGTTTAGAAATTTTTTTCCTTACACTTTTATGATTCCATGAAAAACTTAAAAATATTTGGAAACAAAATGCGACATAAATCACAATGTATTAGTCTCCTTTTAAATGAGGATCAGAATGAATGTTTATTTGTATTTTGACTTAATGATCTTTATCAAACAATAATAGGCATCTTAGTTTCTTTAGTTTATTTAGAGCTGGTCTCTAAATAAATAAAACCATACAATGATAGTATATATTCTCTGTTACTATGTCAGGACACAGTTTAATTCCCTTTTGCTGGGATATATAATTAAATTTCTTTGTTTGTCTTTGCCATGAATTGGTGGTTAGTTTTTTTCATACAAATTCATGAGAAAAATTTTCATAGGTGTACTTTCCTAAAAATGTCTGGTGCTATGCTCCATCCTGGAGAGTGGATACAATTTGGATAATAGCCAATAGATGGCACTGTCTGCACTAGGTAGCAAAGACCTCCTAGAGGTCTCATTACAGGCACAAATTACTAAGACCAAATACCTGCTCGATCAGTGAATTTGAATTTTTCGTGATGAGGACATCTATTATTAATAGATATTGACAATTTTACACTTAACAGGTACAGAATATGGAGAACAATGTAAGGCAAACCATTTACTTATTTTTTTTTAAAAGATTTTATGTATTTATTTGACAGAGACAGCCAGCGAGAGAGGGAACACAAGCAGGGGGAGTGGGAGAGGAAGAAGCAGGCTCATAGCGGAGGAGCCTGATGTGGGGCTCGATCACACCCTGAGCCGAAGGCAGACGTTTAACCGCTGTGCCACCCAGGTGCCCCCCATTTACTTATTCACCTAAAAATATTTATTGAGTACCTACTATCACTAGGTACCTACTATCACTAGAAGTGAGTAAGATATTTCTCGGTTTCAGATAATCATACAATAATGTGATAAGTAAAACTGTTAATGGAAATATGCACAGAGAAGCACAGGGGCTCATTCTGGGGATGGAATGGATCAGCAAAAGATTTTTGCAGAAATGATGCCTGAGCTGCTCACAAAGGATTCAGGTTGGGGGAGTGAAGTTGTTAGCACATCATATTTTAGACAAAGGGAAAAGCAACAGCAAGGACAAGAAAGTAAATGGTATAATACAATGTGGAAAGGAATCAGAACATAATAAGATAGAGACCTGAATGAGGTCTGTAGCACTCAGGGAGTCTGCTATCCTAAGAAATTTGGACTTCAACCTTTGTATAATAGGGATCCATTAAAGGAGTGACAGGGAGCGGCACCATCAGATTTGGATTTTAGAGAGATCACTGCTAGAACTACGTGAGCATGAATTTCCATGGGATAATACTGGAGGTGGAAATCCACCACAGTGACCATTGTGGAAGTCCAGGCAGCAAGCAACGAAGCCTGACCTGGAGCAGTGGCAACAGAAGAGAGAGGAAGACAATTCTGAGAAATATTTAAGGATATCGCATTCAAACGGATGTAGGCAGATGAGGGAGAAGGAATCTAGAATGACAATCAAGACGACGTATTTCATAGGTCCTTTTGAAATGCCACAGATGACTTTTTACTTGATCCACCACCCTTTTAGTTGCCTTTAATATAAAGTATAAGTTGCTGTCCTTTTACCCATCTCATCTTTTCTCTTTGATAGCATCCTGTACTTTACCTTCAAAACACTTACCAGAATTTGTGAGAATTAACACAAAAATATACATATTATGTATTTTTTTTGCTTTCTCTTCTATTCATTAGATTTTACTAAATCAGGACAGGGTCATCTCTCCTAATCTAGATCACTATTGCATAACTAGCATCCACTCGGGTACACAGTTGATGCTCAACAAATATCTGCTGAAGCAACGTACATTTCTAAAGTTTCAAGTTCTACTCACATTCTGCTTTGTTGATATTTTCCATCAACATCAAACGTGACTTTAGGACACATCCAGTAAAGCAAAACCACAAGAGATGCTGCCTATTCATTAAATACTTTAGCTTTTTTTCAGGGACAGCTTTTCTCACCAGGACAGGAATAAGCCTTTGACATGTCAAGTTAGAAGCTATTTTCCAGTGTAATAGGTAATAGCTGTTCTCTGGTCGGGTCAACTTTCTCCATCAAAGACAACAACTAAAATACCACTCAACAAAAACAAGAAGTTTCCTCCTTCACCTCTGAGTCTTGCCCCGGTTTCAACCATATCTCCTTGCATCTCCTCCTTTCATGGATATTAATTTATTTGAATAGTTTAATCTTCTCAAGGCCATCTTTTTTTTTTTTTTTAAAGATTTTATTTATTTATTTGACAGAGACAGCCAGCGAGAGAGGGAACACAAGCAGGGGGAATGGGAGAGGAAGAAGCAGGCTCCCAGTGGAGGAGCCTGATGTGGGGCTTGATCCCAGAACGCTGGGATCACGCCCTGAGCCGAAGGCAGACGCTTAACAACTGTGCCACCCAGGTGCCCCTTCTCAAGGCCATCTTAAGATATCACAGGGGTTGGTCATTTCCTAAGATTTAACTGTCCCTTAAAGAAAAACCTTTCCCCATTCTCACATTGTAGAGTATTAATTACAGCATGTGTGTGGAGGGGGACGAGAGTGCACTGTGCTGTATTTTAAAAAAACATACCTGGTCTTTCAATGATTTCCTATTTCTATGTCAGTTTCTTTTGACTTTCAAGGAAAAGACTGAAGTAAACTAAAGGAAATAAACATTTATTTTAATAAACCTAAACATAAGACCTAAATTAAAAAATGAGATAAAGCTTCTACTCAGAATAAATATTTATTTAAAGAATAAGCTGTTTCTGGAGCATTTAAAACATTCATCCAATAGACTAAAAAAATGTTAGTACATACTTTGCACAAGACACGTTCAGAATGGTGAGATATAATAAAGAATACAAAAAATGGATTGAACCTTAAGTAATTCAGAGTCTAATATGGAAGGTAAGATAGCCGTATAATGACTACAATAAAGTATTCAAAGTATTAATACTATTAGAGAGGTATTATAAATTGGTATAGTAATTCAGTACCATGAAAGATCAATTTTGACTCAATATATGCAGATAACTTTATGGAAGAAATGGAATTTAGGCTGGTATTTGAAAAGAAAGAGGTAGTATGTAGCTACAACCAAAACGTAATTTATAAATATATATTTTTTCAAGAACAAAAATGCTGCAAACAGTGAGGTTCCCAATAACAAACTCACAAAAATCAGGAGACAGATGGTATTAAGCAAACATGCAAATTAAGCAAACATGCAAAGCTAGTTAAATTTAATATAAAACACCAAGTCAAAAAAAGAAACAAACAAAATCCACCAAGTCAAGATCGTTACAATGGCAAAACTGAGAATAAAGTTAATAAATGTTATTAGGTTACCTACTTAGTAAAATATATATATTCTGAACTGGATTACACTCCAGTCTTCAAAGATTCCAGAGAGCTACTGCTTCTAAATAAAGAACTATCAAAACTCTGATAACGCGAGAACCTGTATTTTAATAAATGCCACTTGTGTCATCGTAGAGTTTCTTCTAGAAATATATACTTACACAGAAACTTTGACAAACCAGGAAGGATAAACATTTTATAAATCATAATAAAGGGACAGTGAGTGAATTAAGGACAGAAAAAAGTAATAAACTATGTTGAAGTAGCATTAAAAACAGATGTTAAAAGAAAATTCAGTGTAAATTTTGCCATTTAAGATAGACACCATCTATGGATAACAACTTATTAGACAGCATTTTAGCCATTATTTTCATAATTTTTTCACGACATTACTTTACACTTGATGCTTATATAACATTCTTAAAATAGAAATCAAGTGTTCATTTTACAATGAGTACTGATTTGTGTTAACATTTTAAACTGCTTTTCTAAATTTATC